>NC_037676.1:129255475-129555475 GCF_003255815.1 Theropithecus gelada
TTTTTTTTTTTTTTTTTTTTTGTATTTTTTAGTAGAGACAGGGTTTCACCATGTTAGCCAGGATGGTCTCGATCTCCTGACCTCATGATCCGCCCGCCTCGGCCTCCCAAACTGCTGGGATTACAGGCTTGAACCACCGCCCCCGGCCTAAAAAGTATTATTAAACGACTACTTATATGTAAATATTTTGCTGTGATACCATCTTATGGGACCATAAGACATGTCCTAATTCTCCGGAAGCTTCCATGTGGTACATCTGTAATCAAATAATTTGAGTAAATTGTGTAAGAGCAGTAATTAAAGTGGGAATGTGAATGAAGGGAACACAGAATGGAGAAGAGCACACAGTCCCACCTGGGGAGTTCTTGAATGACTCAAGTAAGAGGAGGCATCTGACTATAAACTTAAAGAATGGATGAGTCAGCCAGGCACAGTGGCTGAAGCCTGTAATCCCAGCACTTTGGGAGGCCGAGACGGGCAGATCACCTGAGGTCAGAAGTTTAAGACCAGCCCGACCAACATGGTGAAACTCCATCTCTACTAAAAAATACCAAAAAACTAGCCGGGCGTGGTGGTGCATGCCTGTAATCCCAGTTACTCAGGAGGCTGAGGCAGGAGGGGAATCGCTTGGGGGAAAAAAAAAAAAAAAAAAAAGGATGAGTCAGCCAGGCATAGGATGGAAGAAGGACTTTCCTGATGGAGGGAACAACATGAACAAAAGTACGAAGGTGAGAAACTTTTTCTGTGCAGGGAAAGATAGGTACTTCTTTTTGGAGAATAGATTGAAAAGTTGGGACTGGAATGAAGAGAAACTAGAAAGGTAGCTGGGATCAGATCATGAAAGGTTGCATTTACCTTGTAAGCTTACAGCTTTTCCTAGAGGATGTCGAGGGAAGCTATTGAAGGGCTTTATGTGGGGGCATGACTTGGTCCCATTTGCAGATCGCTCACTATTGTGGGTGCATAGAGATTGTAAGAAGGTACAAGAAAGGAGGCAGGAAATTCAGCTTGGTGGCTTTAACACAGGATGGAAAATGCTCAGATGTTCTTTGGAGCGAAAGCAAGCAGTTAATTAGAAAACCAAACAGAAGTGATCATCTTTCCAGAGGAAAGTGAACTATTTTCCCTCAGTACTCGGTGTAGCTTAAGGTTGTGCACACCACTTCTGTTAGTGTTGTGAATTGCAATCAGATTTCCATTCGAGTAAGCTAAAAATATGCTGTAAATAAGATAAAGCTAATGCTACTCACCAAATAAAATTGGTTGACTACTGTAGTTTAGGCAGTGAGCAAAGCCCTTTACATTCATTATATTATTCGGTATTCTCAGCAGTATTGCAAAGTAGGTATACTTACCACAGATGGAAAAATTGAGGCACAAAGCCAATATGTTGCCTGCTAAAAGTCTCAGAGCTAGTGTGTGATCAAGTTAGAATTCAAATGTGGGTTGGTTGCTGGTTGTGGTGGCTCATGCCTATAATCCCAGCACATTGGAAGGCCGAGGCAGGTAGATTGTTTGAGCTCAGGACACTTCAAGACCAGCATGGGCAACATATGGAAATCCTGTCTCTACAAAAAAACACAAAAATTAGCCAGGCGTAGTGGTGTGTGCCTATAGTCTCAGCTACTTGGGAGGTTGAGGTGGGAGGATGGCTTGAGCCCATGAGGCAGAGGTTACAGTGAGCCGAGATCACACCACTGTACCCCACCCTTGGTGACAGAGTGAGACCCTGTCCCTCCAATCCCCCCCAAAAACTACAAGTTAGACTGTTTCCTCAAATGTAGCTCTTCATTGCAACAGGTCTTGAAGTAAAAATAATCAAACTTAGAGTAAGAATGGAGCACACAGACCAACAAGAGGGGAGGATAGGGTGTGGTGCAATCTGTGTTTCCTCAGTGCAGCTCAGCAGCAGCGATAAAGACCTACAGCTCACAGTAGTCAAAGATTCCAGCCTTCTCACCAGGAAAAAGGAAAAGACAGACAAAGCTACAGTTACTGTCTGAGTCCTACAGTGATGATGTGAAACCTTTTTGCAGGCTTGGATGACAGGCCAGTGAATGGGGCTGAGAAACTAACTCCACCTCTTTTACTGCTGCATTCCCTTTTAGATTTCTTATATAGACTGTATATTCTCTGTCCCATAGGTTTAACAATCTTTGTTATTAAGAACCTAGATTTGGCCAGGCGCGATGGCCCATGCCTGTAATCCCAGCACTTTGGGAGGCTGAGGTGGGCAGATCACAATGTCAGGAGTTCGAGACCAGTCTGACCAACAGAAACCTTGTCTCTACTAAAAATACAAAAGTGAGCTGGGCATTGTGGTGTGCACCTGTAATCCCAGCTACTCGGGAGGCTGAGGCAGGAGAACTGCTTGAACCCAGAAGATGGAGGTTGCAGTGAGTGGAGATTGCACCACCGAACTCCAGTCTGGGTAACAGAGTGAGACTCCATCTCAAAAAAAACCAAAATAAAACAAAAAACCTAGATTTTGGGGAAACTTTTACAAATCCTTGCGTCTATCTCAATAGCGTTTATGACTATTGATTTGCTATTGGCAAAAAAAAAAAAAAAAGAAAATAATCTACCTTATAACTCAAAGTCATCGACTTGACTGATATTCTTCCTGGATTAATTTCTGTCATCTCTCTTCAGCCTGTTGCCTGGAAATGAGGGAAGGCAGAGGAGAAGATATTTTAGAAGTGAAAAAAATATACTAGGTCATAATTCAGAATATTACCCCACTAAATTAAACCTAAATGTTTATAAAACCCCAGAAAAATCTAGGGTATTGCTATCACTTTTCAATAAAATTGATGATGTGAACTCCCTGAGGGCAAGTGATAGGTGTGTCTTGTTCACTGCTATATCCTCTGTGCATAGAACTGTGAATGCTATATGATAGACATTTCAGAAACATTGGTTGAACAAATGAATTAATAAAGTTCTCGAACAATCTTCTTCCTACATTCAGATAACAGTTGGCTTTACTAATTTTCAGAAACACATCAAGAACCTGTGATGTTTATCAAACAAGGGAAAGTCTGTCTTTGAAAGAGCGATTAGGTTGGTTCCCTGGGGTTCCAAAAGTCAGAGAAGGGACCAATTGATGTAGGCTCCAAGTGGGCACGTTTCAGTTCCTTAAAGGAAATGTTTGACAGCTACAGCACAGCAATCACACAATCATCTGCCTCAGGATCTTACAAGAAGCAAGTTAACTTACAGATCAAGTTAGATGAAGACTGAGAGTTGATCCTTGGATTTGACAAAATGGAGATCACTGATCACTTTGTCAAGGTGGTTCTAATGGGGCAAATGTCTAGTGAGGGTGAGTATAAGAAAACATGAGAGAAGAGAAATTGGGTAACATTTAGGATTCTGCTTTAAAGGGGAACAGAGAAATATAGAATAACTGGAAAAGAAGGGTGGGTTTAAGAGAGGGGTTTTGTTGTTTGTTGTTTGTTTTTAATGCAGAAGAAAGAATGTTATGATTGTAGGCAGGTGGGAATAATTCATCAGAGAGGAAAGTTTGGTGACAGAAGAATGTGTTAAGTTATTGAAGTGATCCCCTTGAATAAGTGATGGAGAAGATGCACAATTCTACTGCACAAGCTGAAGGGGTGGTCTTATCCTGGGGCATGGACAGTTCATCTGTAGTTGTGATGAGGGACACAGATGCCCATCACTGAGTCTAGATGCTGATGAGTGGGTGGATGTAGTGGAAATTCTCAACAACACTCATTATATGTCATTTCATCATTTGGCTTATGTGTTTTACTCTCCTGTTGGGTTATAAACTCCTTTGGGACAGTGGCTTAGACTTATTTGACCCTGTTTTTCTGGCAGTTTTTAGTTACTTGGCATTTAACAGATACATTTAAGTCTAAATGTAACTAAAAGATACACCTGCATTTTCTGAATACTAGTGTAATACTGGAAGTCTCTGGGATATAGAGGTTGTGGGGGATATGAGAATGGGAAAGGTTTAAAGACTAATTTCAGCAGTATTAGTGAAAAAAGATTATGCATTGCAGCTGTGAAAAGGCTGTGACAGGAGCATTAAAAAGGTAGGTGGAGTGCAGATTTTATGGAATCAGTAAGCAAGTTTTATTAAGAGCCTCCCAGGACCCAACCCTACGCTCTGTACTGTTGGAACTTGAAGAGAAGAATGATGTAGGATGGCTCTTGAAGACTATAATCTGCCTGTTGTGTCAAAACCTCACATAACCAGGTGGAAGATCCTATGGCCCTGACTCAGTTCTTCCAGCTTATTAGCTAATAGTGTGGGTTCTGAAGTAAAAAATGTCTGAGATTGAATCCAGGCTCTGTCAGGTTGTCATTGAATAAACCTGAATCAATTATTTTGTCTGTATCTCAGTTTCATTGTCTTTAAAGTAGTAAAAATAATTTGCACACATTGTAGGCTTGTATGAGGATGAAATGAGTCAATATATATAAAACTGAGAATTGGACATGTAGAAGTAACCCCCACATGTTAGTCACCAGTATATTTAAAGGAATAGGTGTGAATATGTACTGGGCAGACAAGGGGTATGATAGAGAAGGCACACTCTACAGTGCCTGTCTGTCTTCACCTCATTCCACCCAGTGGCTATGTCCTTCTTACTTCTTGACCCCTGGCTGGGTTGAACTGCAGAAAGGGACTTGTTGACTGAAGCCAGAACAATCAAACTCTCTCACTTAAGAATTTGACATCAAAATGAGAGACGCAGAAATTGATGTTAGTAGGAGCTGAGTCACATTTGCAGCATCAACTTTTATCAAAAAGGCCACAGACTCCTGGTACTGAAGCCCTTGTGATTTCCTCAGTTTGTTTTTCCCGAAATTCAGGTGTTCAATTTCTTACTTAAATCTGTGACTACTCCATTTCCAATAAATCCTTTGTCACCTGAAGAGCAAAAGTTGTTTTTTGTTTTTGTTGTTTTTGGCTTGCAAACAAACAAACTTTTGCATATGTAAATAGATTCCAGGCTCATTGGAGCTCCCAAAGGAAGGGTACTACACCATGGAGTTTTCAACTCTTAAACAGGCCATGGAAGTCATTTGTTTGTTCAGCCAGCATTTGGAGAGAGCGTTCTGTTTTAGCATTGCTACATATTATGACTGCATGGATGATTCAGACGGAATTTCTGCCTTCAAGGAGCTTAAGTTTTCTAGCCAAGAGATTTCTGTGCTAGATTCAGAAGAAGAAAAGGATAAGGCTAATTTCATGGGTTTAGGAGGAGTGAGTGGGTTTCTGGTGGGTTTCTGAGTCTGGCCAAGAGATGTGATCTTTGGGAAAACAACTGAGTACCCTTCCAGTGAGTTGTCAGACTCCTGCCTTTGTACCTCTCTTCTTAAGCACTTACAAATGATTCCCTTCCAAACGAAATTTGGAAGTCGAAATCTTTGGGGCTGGTGAAAATAATACTGGAATTATGCTATTCTATTCATGTGTCAATGGAGGTTAACGTACATCTCTCCCATTTTTTTTGTTTGTTTGCTTGTTTTTGTTTGTTTGTTGTTGTTTTTTGAGACGGACTCTCATTCCGTTGCCCATGCTGGAGTGCAGTGGCGAGATCTCAGCTCACTGCAAGCTCCGCCTCCCAGGTTCACACCATTCTCCTGCCTCAGCCTCCTGAGTACCTGGGACTATGGGCGCCCAGCACCACGCCCGGCTAATTTTTCTGTATTTTCTTAGTAGAGACTGGGTTTCACCGTGTTAGCCAGGATGGTCTTGATCTCCTGACCTCGTGATCCACCCGCCTCTGCCTTCTAAAGTGCTGGGATTACAGGCATGAGCCACCGCGCCTGGCTCTCTCCCGGTCTCTCCCGGTTTTGTTTGTTCAACTTTAACATTGTAGCAAGTTTTAGTATCATATTTTCAAATGGAAATAATTTCTCTACTGTCTGCTCTTCTTTTGTGATGGTTGGGGGGATACTTTTATCCTAATCTTCTCAGTTTCATTTCTCACTGCTCTATAAACACTGGGACTCCTATCATCCTGCTAGCATTCCTTTCATACTCCATGGTTTTTTTTACCTCCATGCCTTTGTTAATACAGTCTCTCCCCACCCGCTGAAAGAATGTCGTCTTCTCATGACTTTATGCATAAATTACACTTGTCTTTTTCAGCAGAAATGTTGCAGACGCTATGAAAATTTTTTTTTAACACTTTTCAGCTAAAAACTTCACTTTTTCGAATTCCAAATGTGCCACCTGTACTTCTTTTAACAGATTTTATTACTTGATGTCTCATGTCATAGGTATTATCTCCAGAAGTTATCTGCCTCTCTCAAACTGTTGGAGGACATTGTTATCTGCCTCTCCAAAACTATTGGAGGACATTCACACAGAATGTTCTAGAGGCTTTGTCTCATCTCTCAAAACAGTAGCCCCTGCTCAAGGAGCTTAGTTCAATTTCTGAAACTGAAAAACAGTGCATATTTTTCTAGGTCCTGATACGTGAAATGTAGATTTTTCTAGCTGGCTCAATAGATAAGGTAGAGGAAAAGATGCGTTTCCAAGAAGGAGCGAGGTACAAGAGCGTAGGTCATTTGGGACAGCCAGGAAAAGACACTTCAATGACTGAGCCAACATGGGGGAGAGGGACAAGGAGGAAGAAGAGCAGGCTGGCTTCCAGAGGTGACAAAGCAGAAAGTGTGTGATGGGTTGGGGTCCCCCGGAAACAGCTGATACGGACATTAGCACGCAGGTTATTTCTTAAGGGCTGTTTCTGGAATTAATACTTGTGAAAAGGAAGGAAAGGAAGCGGGACTGGGAGGTGGGAGATGTTGTGCTGTCATGCAGTCTCAATGCAATCCTCAGCTGATCTTGCAGGAAATTTTGAAGATGAGATAACCCTTCAGAGCTATCCTGAGTTGTGTCAAGAAGGAAGACTTTCTCCCTAAGCATTAAGCAGCTATTAGAGGTAGGCTACCCCAGAAAGGTGTGTATCTTCTGGCAAGATGACATCTTTCCACAGACAGCTGAAATGTGGCAGCTCTTGGAGGCAGGCCACCCCAAGAAGGTGCATGTCCTCTGGCAAGATGACTTCTTTCAACCGACAGATGAAATGTGTCTTCCAGCAGCACTTTTAGCAGCTGGAATAGTAAGTCCTTTTGACTATGGGAGGAGGACCTGGGCAGTGCATCATACTGTCCAACACAAGGTGTTTGTGTGCCTAGGGGCAATGCAGGTAACTAGAAGCCAAAGTGATGAGGCTGGAAAATTAGCATTCAAGTTCTGAACAGTGGTTCTAAGTAGTCTCAGTAGGCCTTAGTTTTCATTACTGGCAATCAAAAATTATCCTATGAGTTGCAACCTCTATTCGGGTGTGAAAATGCAATGTTACTTGGTGGTCTATTTCTAATGGGAACAATACCAGACAATCTAGTGATATGTGCCATCACATTTTGCACATAGTGTATTATTCAGTAAATGACTGTTGAATGAATAAGTGACAAACTAAACTTTTTGAGTTACCGGAAAGCTGCATACTCTGTTCTGTTTTATGAACCTCTCCTTGGCATTTTTAAAGTCTCTTGCATTTTCTTCTCCATTTCAATCCTGGTTTCTACCAGGGCTGTCCAGTGTTCATGGTCTTATGCTTTGGTTTATTGCCTTTTCTCTTTAGATGTGAAAGGTACCTTTTCTATACAGCATCTCTTTTCTTTGTCATTGAATAGAACATTGCTCCATTTTCTTTTTGCACCCAAGGGGTGTTTGTATGTGTGTTTGATCTCCAAAACCTTGCTCCTATCCTGGAATGAAAGTTTCTCATTTACAACATCCCATCTTCACCACCGAGGCACAGACAGATCCTTGTGAGAACTCAAATAAAAGCACATATAAAGGAAGCGGTCTCTTTGCAATGTCTTTTGGCCAACTGCCTGCATCTTACTTGAGCCCTTCCTGCTTGAATCAAAGCCTTGGGTGGTCTAGGGCTTGTTTCCTGACTTTGGCAATATTCAAAGATTTGGTAAAATCCAGAGAGAATGAGAAAATCACAGATACAAAGGAGGGTAAGTTAACTTGAGGATCAAAACAGGTAGTTCTAGGCAGCCATGATCCAAGATGAGTGAAAAGGGATGAATTAAAAATTAACCTTCTCTAATCTGCAGTTTCCTCATCTATCAGGTAGAGATAATAGTATCTAACTAATATATGCTATTAGGATTAAATGAAGTTATATATATTTTTATCAATGAATTTATAGATATAATTATATATATAAACACTTAACATAGTACCTGTTGAGAAGTCAGTCTTTGACAAGTTGACATTTTATTGTTTAATATAGATTGTTATTATTACAATTCAAGGATGGGGAATACAGCAATGTATTAAATAAAATAGAAATCTCTTTACAAGCAGTTAAAGATATTGGCAATAGTAGCAACGACAAACCGGGCTTCAAGTCAGCAGAGAACAGATATTTTTAATAAGTTTATCAGTCAAAGTGATGAGATGCTGGACTGGGACTTAGGATAACTGGCATCTAGGCAAGCCTCTTCCCACAATGATTTTGGGCAAACACTTTAGCTTTCCAAGGATTCATAGAATCATATTTTAAATAATAGTATAGAATAGATAGTTATTGCTCTCAAAATATTTAATGTGCTTCCTTGTATCCTTCAGCTTCCCTCACAGTTCAGTCATGAATAGCTCTGTCCAATGAGCTGTGTTCGGAAGTGATGTGTATGTTCTTAAGAATAGATGTGTGGCAAGGACAGAAAACCAAACCCAGCATGTTCTCACTCATAGATAGGAGTTGAACAATGAGAACATATGGATGAAGGGAGGAGAACATCACACTCTGGGGCCTCTCGGGGGCTGGGGGAGGGATAGCATTAGGAGAAATACCTAATGTAAATGACGAGTTGATGGGTGCAGAAAACCAACATGGCACATGTATACATATGTAACAAACCTGCACATTGTGCGCATGCATTTAAAAAAAAAGAAGAAGAATAGATGTGTGGTCTTCAGGTTATTTCTTTCTCTGCTATGGTGAGTATGGAGGGTATGGGTTGAAATCAAGAAGCCACAAAATGGGATCAAATTGAAATACCTGAGTTACCACATGGAAAAGAGCTACTCTAGGGCACGACTGTACTTTCAGTGTGAGCAATCTATTATGATAATAGTATATACAAGTTTTCATATTAAGCCATTGAGATTGTATCCTATTCTGACGAGCATAAATGGCATAGGATTAGATGAAGCTTGTCCAACCCATGGCCCTTGGGCTACATGTGGCCCAGGATGGCTTTGAATGCAGCCCAACACAAATTTGTAAATTTTCTTAAAACATTATTTTTTATATATATATGTATTAGCTCATCAGATATTAGTAGCGTTAGTGTGTTCTATGTGTGGCCCAAGACAATTCTTTTTCTTCCAATGTGACCTGAGGAAGCCAAAAGATTGGACACCCCTTAATCAAATGATACCCAAGATTTATTCCAGCTGTAATAACTCTCATTCTGACCATTAGGATGAATGGAGAATGTAAATACTGTGTATAAACATAGCTCTGTCATATTTGTGGTCACTACAGAACTTAGGAGCCACTTTATAAAGGTTTTATTTTATCACAGGTGTGATGATTAGGGGCCATGCCAAGAGTTTTGACCTTTTCTGTTTTTTTAAACACATATACATGTGTGTGTACATGTGTGTGTATTATATTGATGTGAACAGAGATTTCTATTACTGTTTTTAACCAACTTTTCTTCTTATATACTCTAACTCAACATGAGATTAATATACAATGGCTCGGGGCACTCATTTATAAAAAAGTAACACCAACTTAGTGAAAAGGAAAGTGGGATAAGAATACTAAATTAAGATTCAGTAAGGCAAATAATTTAATGATTTCCCTTTTTTGCATTTAAGTTCTAAAGTACACATATATGACTATGTATAATTACAGCATTATGCCTAAAACAAAGATCATATAAAAATATTCACAAGTTTCAACTGATGGCAAAGTTAATCTGAACCAGAAGTATACATTTCATCAAGAGCAATCACAATACATACACATACATACATATCCTCAAACTGCAAATCTTTGTAAACATTAACTATATTAATAATAGTAGAACTAAATAGCTAAGAGAGTGAGTTCTGAAATAAAACATTTACTACCTGGATAAACTTATAAAAGTTATTTACTGTCTCTAAGACTCAATTACCTAAAATATAAGAAAGTAAATAACAGTAGTATAATACTAGAACCTATCTCATGCGGTAATTTGGAGGGGTAATTGCTAATGATTTGTGAAGAGTGCCAAACATAATGCCTGGCATAGGGAAAGCACTAATAAATGTCAGCTATAGACACAGTTAAATCACCTCAAAGAGAAAAGTATACCTTAGGTAATATAAGATTGTTTATCTTTCTGGCTAGCAAGACCATGTGATCCAAAGAATGTAAAGTTAATTCTATATTGATGTGGTATTTCGTACCAGATTACTTTCCAGCTGGAGAGTTTTTCTATAAAGCTAAATACTTTGCCATAGTCTGAAAGTGGATATTAGTTCCTACCTTTCTCCACCCAGCCCTTCAGAGACTTCACTTACTTCTCAAATGGGGCATGTTACAAGTCAGATCTTTTACAGAAAGGTCCAAAGGGGTGAAATGACTGCCTTATCTTCACTTGGGATTTTCTTTTGTAAGTTCATAGTGTATATTTTTGTTGTCATTGAAAATAGATCTATTTTCTTAAATGCTTAATGATGTGTAAGAAATGATCTTTTACCTATTGCACACAGTAACTGAAAAACTGACTAAAATTAGGATTCTAACATTAAACTTAACACTAATCGGCCAGGCACCGTGGCTCACGCCTGTAATCCCAGCACTTTGGGAGGCCGAGGCAGGCAGATCACGAGCTCAGGAATTCGAGACCAGCCTGGCCAATATGGTGAAACCCCGTCTCTACTAAAAATACAAACAAACAAACAAAAAACCGGGTGTGGTGACACGCGCCAATAGTCTCAGCTACTCAGGAGGCTGAGGCAGAAGAATTGCTTGAACCCAGGAGGCGGAGGTTGCAGTGAGTCAAGATCACACCACTGCACTCCAGTCTGGGTGATACAGCGAGACTCCATCTCAAAAAAAAAAAAAAAATTCACACTAATCAAAAGAAAGATTGAGTGGCTATATGAATATCAGACAATCAGACAAAGCAGACTTCAAAACAAGGAATATTGCCATATGTGAGGAGAGGCATTTGGAAATAATAAATGGGTCAATTCATTAATAAAATACAACAATTCTAAGTATATGTGCTCCTAAAACCGGAGCACTGGAAAAAATGAAAAGAAAATCTGATAGAACTAAAATGAAAAATAAATCCACAATCATGATTTCTCTTTTTAAGTTCTATTTGATTTTGAAAAAAAAAAAAAATCTGATTGAAAAAGTACACAAGTAAATTAAATGGGGTTAGAGGACATTTAACAAGTAATTCTGAAATAAATGAATATTTATATCTCCTTACACAAAAATAAACTTCATAGAGATATTACAGATATGAATTTAAAAGCAAGAACTATAAATATTTTAGTAGAAAGAATAGAGGAAAATCTTTATGACCTTGGGTTAAGCATGCTTGGTAGACAAGATGCAAAAAGCTCTAAACATAAAGAAGAATTTTGTGATTTATTGAACAATTTTTTTAAAAAAATCCAGTCATCAAAAGATCCCATTAAGTAAATGAATGTGCAAGTCACAGGCTGAAAAAAAATTGCAAAATATTTTATTGACCATAGGCTTGTATAAAAGCTGGATAAAGAGCTCCTACAAACCAATAACAAAAATAAAAATAAATACACTTTTTATTTACTTTTAAATACACTTTTATTAAGTGGGCAAAAGTTGTGCACAGACACTTCTTAAATAAAAACATAAAAATGGTTAATAAGCACGTGAAGTTTAACATCATTATTTATCAATGGCATGCAAATGAAAATCACAATTAGACAGCATTTCGTACTCCCTATAGTGGCTAAGATTAAAAAGGCTGACTGTATCAAATTATGGCTAGGACGCGGAGCAACTGGAATGCTTAGACACTGCTGATGGAAACAGGAATGTCACAATTATTATCATGCAGCCATTCTACTCCCAGATATTTACCTAGGAGGAATGAAAAAAAAAAAAAAGTGACTACAGAAATATTGTCTAAATTGTTTCTAGAAGCCTGATTTTAAAAAACCAAAACCCAGAAACAGATCAAGTATTCACAAACAGGTAAACAGATAAAGAAATTGTGGTATATTCAAACAATAGAAGATTATGCAACAAGAAATTAGAGTAAATTGGTCGTGCACATTTAACATGAATGAGTTACCAAAGCACTAAATTGACTGAAAGGAGGCAGATATAAGAGAAAAGATAGTGCAGATTTCATTTTTATATGAAATCTCCTAACAGTCAAATCTAATCTGTGTTCCCAGAAATCAGAAACCAGTTCACAATTCTTTCCTTTGCTAATCCTATTTACTGGTAATCTTGCCATATACATTTTTCATATAGCAGACTTTTTATTTTTGTAGTTCCCATTTCAACTCCCTTCTTTTTTTAAGCCTGTGTTTAGATTTCCACTAGACACTTGAGAACACTTATTGAAAGCTCCTATCTAATAGATCCTCAATCTATGCAATCATTGAATTTGCTTCTTATCTTGATTCTTTCTTACCTTTGCCGTCATGTTTCTTAATGCTTCAAGTGTCTTATAATTGTTAGTGTATGTCTGGTCTTATGTGTAAATAACTGTAAAGACTGAAGTAAATAAGGCTTTTCCACAAAAAGGTGACCAATTTTATTTTCAAGGCTGCTCATGCAAAAGCCTGAGTCAATTTTGCCTGTAGTCTAGTTGAGTCTGGGCTTTATGTTTGCTTTATTTAGATTATGAACACCACTGCCTTCTAATGATTTGATATCAGAAATAGTAACTTCTTTTCAACTGGCTGGGGATCTGAGCACCAGGGAGACTCTGGAGATCTGTTTGTGGTCTATAATCCAACGGCCAGTTTTCTAAATATATAAAATATCTCTCTGCATTACACTCTGCCAGAGTTTTGAGTTTCTGGGGAGTTCCCCCCTTTTCTCAAAGATGTCCCTGGCTTTCTGATTTCTTGGGAGGTTAATCTCTTCCCTGCTGTCTTATTCAGCCTTTAGAGGCCTGTTCATGATTTGACAGCCTGGAGAGCCCCCAAAGGAATTCTCTGTCTCTTTCCCCAGCTCAGCCTTCACCATCTTCTGCCCTGCACTCTGCTCCAATCTTTGTCATCCATTGCTTCATACTTTGCGTTGGCCTGAAGTTCTCAGAGGGTTTTCTCAATTCTCACCCGGAATGCTTGTACATATGTCCAGACTCATTGTGTGGCCAGAGTTCTGTGAGATTCCAAATCTTCACATCAGCTCACTCTGCCATTAAAACTTATTTAAACCTTGAGATGATTCCTCCTTGTCCATCGATGGTGAATTCTGCCTTTTGCCAGACAGTACAGATAAAAGCAACAGAGGCACTCTTCTCATTTAGAAGGGCTTGTTATTCTCTGGAATTTAGTTCATTTAGACATTCTTATCCTCAGATTTCTAATGGGTTCTTGGATCTTAACAGCTATAATTTTGCAGTTTATCCCGCTTCTTATTGTTACAGTGAGATTGACAGATTCTTACTCCTTTTTACATCCTAATCGAAAGCCTATAGTTTCATATTGCCACCATTGTTATTTAATTTATTAATACCCAGGTTATGTGTTGTCAAAGAATGGCCTGCATGACAAACCCAACTATCCCCTATGTTTCTATATCCTGCAAGCTAAGTCTGGCCCTTTATATGAAATGTTCACTAACCCCCGACCTAGACTATGACATGTTCTGTGTCATAGGATGGTTTTATCTTTCCTGTTTAAAAGGAGGATATTCATTTTGTAATGTGTTTGCACACATGGAGCAGGAGAAGGAATGTTGGGGAGAGAAGAGAAGAATGTGTGAGCGGTACAAAGAGATTGTGCAGGCCACACATGCTGCCTTTGGGACAGCTTTCCTTTGGCTCCAAATTAAAGAGGCATGTAAGAACTGTAACATCTCTTTGACACGATTTTCTGGAACAGTCATTTTGGCATTTGGACTGAGGATGTAGTTTTGGCCAACCAATGTTGTCATATTTTGAGGACGCTTTATCTCTACCATAAGGAGCCTTAGTCCTGAAAATCCTTTCTCAGTAACAATGGTGCTACAAACAGGATTAACTCTATGTGTACTCTGTGAAGAGAAGTCACTGGCTCAGCATCCCAGTTAAATGACTTCATGTCTGGGCTTACCAGAAATGCCTGCTGTTTTGATGTCTGTGCTGCAGAGATGGGGTCCTGACGGACACAATGCCCTTTTATCTAAAACCATTCAAATCCTTTTTCCTGTCCCCTTCCTTTGTTATCTCTGCTCCAGATGACCAGGTGATGGCTGCTGAAAATAGAGTAGCGAAGAGGTCACTGTCACTGTGGTCAGGAGCACTTCATTTAAACATGTGAAAGGGAAGCTTGAAATCTGTCATTTCCATTTTCCTCCCCTTTGCTTTCTTGTGCTTATGAATATATATGTCCACAATCATTCGCTATGTTTAAGAAAGAGGGAAGACCAGGTACAGTGTCTCACACCTGTAATCTCAACACTTTGGGAGGCCAACGTAAATCCAAGGAGGATTGCTTGAGCCCAGGAGTTTGAGAAGACAGTGCACTATGATTGTGCCACTACACTCCCACCTGAGCAACAGAGCAAAACCCTGTCTCTAAAACCAAAAGGAAAAGTGAATTGTAACTTTTCTCATGTCACCAATTACCTTCCAATATTCTTGTTGCCATAATCGCTGTTCATATACCTCTTTTTATACATCCTCATCACATCCCTATAAGTCATCAATCATTATTATCATCATGATTATCACCATTGTTAATTTTATTTTATGAAATCAGGAAAGTCGGACTGAGAGAATCAATAAATTGTCATGTGTTATGGTTAGATATGTAGAACTGGAACCCAAACCAGGTCACCAGATTCTGGATCCTGAATTCTGGATTCCAGGTTCTGGCTTCTGCACCACAATTGATTCTCAAACCTATGGCTTACTCTTGGGCATACTCTTTTTTGGCAGCATGGGGCGGGGGTTGCGGGGAGGAAATGAAGTCTCACTCTTTCGCCCAGGCTGGAGTGCAGTGGTGCGATCTCAGCTCACTGCAACCTTCAGCTCCTGGGTTCAATTCTTGAGCATACTTTTGATGAAACACATGGCAGGGTTTTCACTTTTTATCGGCTGTGAGTATACCACAGCTCTTAGAATAGACGCATTCTAGCCATGCTTGTAGAAGACACTTATCTAACACTTGTCCTTTGGAGCTTCAAGAATGGCTCTTTGTCAATGCCAATGAATTTGCAACCATGGAGATTAGATCACAAATTAATTCTTGGAATACTGCAGGAAGGAAATAGGCCATATGATTTCCAATAGAATTATCAGCGCAACATAGCGCATAGATGAAAGAGTTGATGACTAAAAACATTCCAAGGGTAAATTTTCTGGTAATATTAGGGACTCATGAGTACTACGGATTAAAGTCTACTTAGATATCATCTCATCATATTCCATTGGTTTTTGAATAATAGGTCTGAAAATCAGAGCAATTAGGCCAAATGTCCAAAATCATTTACTTGTTTATGAGGAGACTTACATCCCTATTTTCTATCTCAAACTCTTATACTCTTTCTATAGCACTACAATGATTACACAACAAAACTGTGCAATTGTCTCTTCTGCACATTTAAGTTTCATAAATGAAAACATATTCAGCACCTGTCAAAAACAGACAAAAGGAAATTGACAATTTTCAAATGCAAGTACCACCACCGTGACTTAATTCCATGAGCATATCCTTGCATGAGCATGAACTGTGAGATATGATTTCTCCTTGGCTAATCTTCTATGTTCTATCTCTTGGCCTCATTGTAGTATCATACAGTTTGTTAACTTTTTTTTTTTTTTTTTTTGGTACAAATCTAAGCCCAGTACTTCATTGCTGCTCAAAGAAACAGCAATCTCTTTGAAAACTGTAGAAAAAAACTGGCTTAGACATCTCAGAATTGAGAATTTTAGGTGCTCTGGGTCCAAAAATTTCCAATAGATTTTCAAGAGAAATTGATAAAAAACACAATTTTGTTTCTTTGTGTTGATTTCAGAATGAAATATTTGCCTCTCCCCTATTTCATTTCTAGTAAATGGAGTTTTATAATCTTTTTATTAACAGCAGCCTCTTTCCTCCAGTAAAGTATGACTCAATCTTCTTAAGGGAAAAATATATTTATTAAATATTGAATCTTATTTAAGTGCTCCTTTCCTACACATAATGTTTTCTTCTCTCTCTGTGGTCATAACTGTGAGTTTAATTCATTTGGAAATTCATAATCTACACTAGTCCCTCTCACTTTGGCCTGATCTCTTCTTTAAATCCTTTTTGGCTTGTGACTTATCTCCTCCACATCTAGACTTTAAGTTCCTTGAAGGTGTTGTACCTTATGCCTCATTTCTGTAGCATCTTGCATACTCAAGGCAGCCAATAAATACCTCTGTTAGAACATATATCTGGAAAGACACATCCCAATAGAAGTAGTATCCCAAAAGAATGAAATTTTTCCTTTTGTTAAGCACTTTAGATACACTATTGCAAAAATGCTAAAGGCTAAACATTTTGAAGAGAAAGGGGTATCTCGAATGTAGAAACTGAGGCTGGGAGAGAATCAGTGAGCCGTCACAAATCAGGCTGCTAGTAAGTGTGGAGCAGGACCTCTGATTGCACCTGCCTCATGCCAGCACAGGTGCTCATGACTCATCGCGGATGGATCTGTGCCACTGCTGCTGGCTGAGAAGAGAGATCAGGCAAGCCTTTGCACAAGCTGTTCCCTCTGCCTGGGACGTCTTTCCTAGGCATTATTCATTCACCAAGATCAAGATTAAATGTCCACTACCTCTTGAGGTGGAACCATCTTCAAGCAAAATTTGCCTTTCTCTCCCCTGGGCGCATATCTATACCTTGTAAGAATGCATGAATTTCTATCACTCCATCACAGCCCTCATCAGCCTTGGTGGTAAATATTTGTCTACTTGTCTGTTTTTGTTTTTTTGGTTTTTTTTTTTTTTTTTTTTTTTTTTTTTACTGAAATGAGAGTTCTTTCAGGATAGAGACTGTGTTCATTCAATCTGTCTACCACCAAGTCCAGCAGGTGTTTCATTTACATAATGAATTAAATTTCTCCTTTTACTACATGAATACCTTCTCATGACTCCATTAAGGAAGAGAACAGTCCAAACCTTCCACTGGTCCACAAGATGTCTCACTGCTGTGTAGAATCTAAAGTCCGGTAGACCTCAAAGATTCATTGAGTTTGACCTGGACATTTGGAGATTGAGAAGTCATATCTCTACTGCTGTATTTTCTCCCATTAGAGAGGATAAAGGAAGCCAATCATTCTTTCAGACTTTGCTTTGTGAGGCTCCAAAAATGCTGCACACAAGCTTGTAAATGATCTCACCTCCAAAGTCCTGATGAGCTAGCTAGAGAGGATTTGTCTCTGAGGCACTGTTTGTAATCAGTACAAACTTAGGTCTGCATCCCAAGGAGAGTTCCCTTGCACAGTCCTACAAGCTTCCAAACAGATAAGGGGTCATAAATTATAACATAGATGAACAGACCAGCCCTTCAGTCACTGGCATCTTTACTTCCTTTTTCTACAGTAAAGAGACGTAGGCTTCCCCTAGCCAAGATAATTCCCTTGACATTTGCATGTGCACAGCTGGCTTTGGTGGCAGCAAGATGCCTTAGGCCCTGGCCTTCGAAGGAACTGACAGAGAAAGTGAATGCTCTAACATAAAGCCCAGGTAGACCTTTGTAACCTTGTGGAACGGTTAATGATTCTGGCCTGTGGTCTATGGCTATGCCTAGGAAAGATGTCCAGTCCCAGCAGCTTAAAGCCAAAGGATGAGTGCTCACAAGATTCCAGGGACCTATAGCTTTAAAACACTAGGACTACAAGGAGCTTTATAAACTCTCATTACTTCTCTATACTCCAGGCTTTAAGATAATATTGATTTCTCCTTTTCCTTTCACCCCATCATGACCAATCAGGTACTAACCCCTCGGGACTGGAGACTGATTTTCGTTTGTTTTGTCTTTTCCAGTTCCCTCTGTCACCCTTTTTCTTGTCTTCATTGCCCACAGTACATGTTAAGTTTCTAACTGAGCTCCCTGTCTCTGGTCTCTCCCTATATCCCCTTCCAATCTATGTTCCATACGTCTGCCATTTAGCTTCCCAAACTACAGCAGAATATTGAAGAAAGAGGAAATAATTTGAGTTGGACATACATGAATAAGAAAATTTGCTTTACCAGGTACAAGTCCCTTGACTTCTAGGTTTCAGTGCTTCTATCTGTTAAAAAAAAAAAAAAAAAAAAAGCAGTATGTTCACACCTGTAATCTCAGCACCAAGGCGGCAGGCAGATCACGAGGTCAAGAGATTGAGACCATCCTGACCAATATGGCAAAACCTCATCTCTACTAAAAATACAAAAATTAGCTGGGTGTGGTGGTGCATGCCTGTAGTCCCAGCTACTCGGGAGGCTGAAGCAGGAGAATCACTTGAACCTGGAAGGCGGAGGTTACAGTGAGCCGAGATCGCACCACTGCACTCCAGCCTGGGTGACAGAGCGAGACCCCATCTCAAAAAAAAGAAAACAAGTATTTTCCCTAAGAATACCATTGTAAGATTAATATCATGAATCAGGAATTTCAAGCAACTAGCAGGATGTATGAAATAATAGGGATGCTCTGCTCCCTTATTAAACTAAAAACATTATTATGCTAACCATTCCCCTCCTTAAAAAACCACAGTGACTCCCTGTGTATGAAGACATGCATATATACACACAATTCCAATGAAAGGTAATATATATTTATATTTTACACACACTTACATATCTTTCTATGTCCTGGCTATAATGGCTTCTACGTTGCTAGTAGAATAAAACCCAAACTCCTAACCCTACTTTCAATTCAAAAAATGAGAATCAATCCATCTCTCTCTCTAGTTGTTCTTCCATTCTGCTTCTCCAATACTGGATGCTAAAATCATACAACCCACTGAGCCTCAGGCAATCTCTTCTCTATGGCTTAATTTTTGCTATTTTTTTTTTTTTCACCTAGAAAAACACTTTTCTTGTCTCAGAGGGTTAAAATCATCCCCATACTTCAAGGCCTCTTGCAAATTCCTCCTCCCCCATAAACTCAGAGTTAACCACTCTCTTGCAGAATGATATTCATACATTATCTAACATTTCTCTGGCTTTTGTCATTTTCCTCCTTGCATTGTTGTTAATGTATACACACATCCGTTCTCTCCTTCAGAGCAGTTACTATGTTTTATTTATCTTCCTACCCTCAGAAGCAAGTGTAGTGAGTGGCACCAGCATATGAACCCAATAAATTTTTGTTGAATTGAATAGAACTAAATTAAATCGTTAGATCTTGAGCAATTGTAGGGCACATCTCATGCCTTTTAATCTTGGTGTTATCCATTTCTAATGCTGCTAAGCTTCTGTATCCAGAACCTGTAAGAGAGTTGCAAGGGTCTCATGGACATCTGCAATTTTGGAAGGAACCTGGATGCTCTTCACTTCACCAGTGGACCCTGCTGAGTGACCCTCCCCCCTATGGAGGGCTCAAGATGTCACCTTTCTGTTCTATTATGTACCAGGGGCAGAACCACAGACTTATCCGCCATTTCACTCTGAGTGCAAACAAATGACAAGAGACTCTTGATTGGGGCAATAATAACACAAGAATTTCCTAGAGAATGACCCTAGAAAAAATGTCTGGTTTCTTACCTAAAACCTCACAATCTACTTAAGAAAAAAAGGTATTTTCTTCTTCTCATGTTACATTTATTCACAATCTGAATTTGCCAGGAGGCTAGAATGATTGCCAAGCCTTGTGCAACTGGAGTGTCACACAGTAACACATGAAGTTTATCATTTCAAGAAAGAAGTGGGGATGACAAATTCTGTTTTTTTTCTGGGAGCCAAATAAGAATAAGTGGTCTTTTATTTTAGCAGGAGAGAATTTGGTTAAAAGTAAGAAAGAACTATCAGATAACAAATTGTTTATGCAAAAAACATACAAAAGGGAAGTAATAAGATTTCTTTATTATTGCTAGAAAACATTAGGATTTATCTATTCATCTACCTGTATGATTGCCTGCATTATGAAAATGTGGAAATAGACCAGAAACCTCCATCAATTCTTGTATGTCATAATAAGGTTATAATAACACAATATGGTATAGTAGTCATAGTGTCCTCATC
Organism: Theropithecus gelada; assembly: GCF_003255815.1. Lineage (NCBI taxonomy): Eukaryota > Metazoa > Chordata > Mammalia > Primates > Cercopithecidae > Theropithecus > Theropithecus gelada. The sequence goes on from NC_037676.1 coordinate 129,275,900, forward strand.
TGCAAAATGGAGAAGTTAATGAAATTATATTGACTGCTGTATTTATTATTTTATTTATTGGCAAAAATGACTTGGAGTTGCATGTTTTCTTATATATCACAAGATTATGTAACATACAGGAAAAATAAAATTATTCATGCAATATACTTAATGCACTCTCAATCTCAATATACTTAGTGCCGTAACTAAGGGCATATAGTAAGCCCTTAGTTAATAAACGATAATTAAGGATGAAGAGGGAGGAGCAAGAGGAGAAGGATAATTGAAAAGATGGCTACAAATATAAAAAATTGTTTTCTAAGGGACGTAGCTGGGGTCTCCTGTGTGCAACATGGAATTAGAACATAATCATGAACTTACTAGCCATATTATTATTTTGGGAAAGTTACTGAAATTCTTTGGATTTTAGTTTTGTCTGTAATTTTGGGGTGACGTTATATACCTCACAAGAGGTTATAAAAATCCAATGGAAAAACAGAGCACAAGTTTTGGTACACACTATGCACCTCTACATGTACCTAGAAATGAATAAAGGACGGAAATTTGAATTCTCTTTATCCATTCCAATAAATACATAAAATGATAAATAGAGTCATCAGCATAAATGATTTGTTCCACTGGCATAGCCTCAGTCCTACATCTGGAGCAAGTCACCACTCCTTTCATGGTATATTTTGACAAATACCAAGAAGTTCTTTCCGCGTCATCATGAAATCTCACTACTAGCAACTTTCTACATGTCATTATCCCTCTCTGTGAGCTTATAAATTAAATGTAAATCATCTTATTAAGCATTAATATATCAACTTTTTGGTGCCTTAGGAAAGGAAAATTCTTTCAGTAAGCAATTATGAAGCATCTCTTTATGTTCCAACTTCTGCACTAAGAAGAAATTCCTAGTTGCTTTCAAGATTCAGAGCATGTACTGGTGTTCTGGAAAAGTTAGAGGGGCTAGGCATTGAAACAGTAACGGGTGTGCCCAAAGCCGCAACCTCTTCTTTATTAAATGAATGAAGATCCGTGGCTTTGCGTGAGGCAAAAAGATTTGGCACAGCGAGGTTCCCTACAAATTCTTAATATCTATGGGCATACAACCCACTTAAGGTTTACTGTTGCTCTTACATAGCATTTTTTCTGTTAAATAAAACAAGTAATCTAACCTAAAAGAAAGTTAAGAATAATTGTCCCTTATTTTAGATATTTCTAAGAGTGCTGAGAAAGTAAGAATATGCCAGTATGTAATACTTCATAAACCTAACTATCCTGAGGGAATGCTTAAACACGTGCATGCGTGGAAGCACTCCTAACTATGCATGGCAGGCAATAAGAAGCCATTGAACTTGCAATGTCGAAGATATTGAGATGTCTTTGCAGATCAATTTGCTGTTCCGCTGAACTCTATTTCCTGCCTGTTCTTTGATTCATGTGCACTTGCCCGCCCACAGAAAGTTGCAGAGCTTCCGATCCTTTGGATTGCTGGCAGTTGGGACAAAGAAGTCCTTGTTTTTTTGCTCTCCTCCTTTTTACAATTCACTTCCCCCACCTCCAAGCTGTTAACCTGCCCTACGAGAGCCAGGGAGAGGGAATTAAAGAGAATATGTGGAAAAAAAAAAAAAAAAAAGGAGAGGGTGATGGTTGTGCCCAGATTTCAGCTTTTGTTCTCATCTTAGGCCTTAGCTCATTGCTCCATTAACTTTGAGGAATTGGAGACTGAAGAAGGAAAGAATTGGTGCTTGCTGATGTTATCTAGATTTTACCCACCAAAGACACCACTCAGGACCTGGCCTGCTCAAAACTACCTTGTTCTATAGGTCAAGTGCACCACAAGGGCTGGCCACAGCTTGACAATTAGCTGGGATTCTTCTCAAGATATCACACGTAACGGTCAGTTCTGACAAAGAGCAACTCATTCCATCAGTCTCAAACTGGTCTACCTCCTTTCAGTCAACTGCCCGGTGAGAGGCCAGAGGGTCCCAGGTGTGTGCTGGAGCTGGCTTGTGCAGGTCCTTAAGAGCTGATTGTGAACGCTAAGTGTACAGTGATGGTCAGGGAGGTTGAAATGAGCCACCAAGGGAGTATTTACACCATGAGGTTTAAACAGCACACACACAAAATCAGGGCTTTTCTTTTTTTTCTTCTTTTGCATTCTCTCTCTCCCTCCCTCCCTTCTTACTTTCTTCCCCTCTCTTCCTCCCTTTCTCTCTCCTTCCCTCTCTTCTCTCTCTTTCTCCTTTTATTTATATGTAATATTTATCTATCTATCTACACACACACATACACACACACACACACACACACACACACACACTTGCCTAAACCCCTATTATGCTGTGGGCTGGACTAGGTGCCTTTATAAAATTAAAAAAAAAACAAAAACAAAAAACTTTTTTGCTTCCCTATAATACTCTTTCTTTTTTCATTACTTCTTATCCACATGTGTATTTATTGGTTCTTCAGTTCTCCACCCTCACCCTATGTTAAGCTTCTTGATGGCAGGAACTTAACCTTATGCAGTACATAGAAGGCAATTTACACACACACACACACATATATACTTTATATAAAAATATACTTTATATATTATATATACTTTATATATATTATATATACTTTATATATACATACTTGATATATATATATTGCAGATAGGAGGAAGGATGGAAAGAAGCAAGGGATAGCATTTTGTAGAAGTTCCATATTGCTAATTATTGAGTGAGACAAATATCCCTGGGCAAGTGAAATATGTACTTGGATCTTTTAGGCCAATGTTCTGGGAAACAGGTACACAAGTCTTGATGTTCTGTGTGTGACCCAGAGGGCCACATGGTCTCCTGACTTGGATCATTGTTCTCCCCTCAAAGGGCTTCCTTTTCTTCAAAAGGTTTTAGATTCATGTATGAGTTTTTTTTTTTTTTTTTAATTGCTGCTATAACAAATTACCACAACTGTAAGTGATTTAAAACAACACAGATTTTTTTATGTTGCAGTTCTGGATTTCAGAAGTATAAAATTTATGTTATAGGTAGGACTGCGTTCCTCCTGGAGTCTCTGTGGGAGACTCTGTTTCCTTGCCTTTCCCAGCTTCTAGAGAAAAACTACATTCCTTGGCTTGTTGTCCCTTTCTCTATTTTCAAAGCCAGCAGTCTAAACTCTCTTTTATTGACCTCCTGCCTCTCCCTTTTAAGAAAGCTTGTAATTAGGTTGGACCCACACAGAGAATCAAGGATAATCCCAATATCCTTAACTTCAACACATATGCAAATTCCTTTTACCATGCAAGGAGACATAATCACAGGCTCCAGGGATTAGGATATAGACATCATGGGGACAGGGAGGGGCACACATTTTCTTTTTTTTTTTTTTTTTTAATTTATTTATTATTATTATACTTTAAGTTGTAGGGTACATGTGCATAATGTGCAGGTTTGTTACATATGTATACTTGTGCCATGTTGGTCTGCTGCACCCATCAACTCGTCATTTACATCAGGTATAACTCCCAATGCAATCCCTCCCCCCTCCCCCCTCCCCATGATAGGCCCCGGTGTGTGATGTTCCCCTTCCTGAGTCCAAGTGATCTCATTGTTCAGTTCTCACCTATGAGTGAGAACATGCGGTGTTTGGTTTTCTGTTCTTGTGATAGTTTGCTAAGAATGATGGTTTCCAGCTGCATCCATGTCCCTACAAAGGACGCAAACTCATCCTTTTTTATGGCTGCATAGTATTCCATGGTGTATATGTGCCACATTTTCTTAATCCAATCTGTCACTGATGGACATTTGGGTTGATTCCAAGTCTTTGCTATTGTGAATAGTGCCGCAATAAACATACGTGTGCATGTGTCTTTATAGCAGCATAATTTATAATCCTTTGGGTATATCCCTAGTAATGGGATGGCTGGGTCATATGGTACATCTAGTTCTAGATCCTTGAGGAATCGCCATACTGTTTTCCATAATGGTTGAACTAGTTTACAATCCCACCAACAGTGTAAAAGTGTTCCTATTTCTCCACATCCTCTCCAGCACCTGTTGTTTCCTGACTTTTGAATGATCGCCATTCTAACTGGTGTGAGATGGTATCTCATTGTGGTTTTGATTTGCATTTCTCTGATGGCCAGTGATGATGAGCATTTTTTCATATGTCTGTTGGCTGTATGAATGTCTTCTTTTGAGAAATGTCTGTTCATATCCTTTGCCCACTTTTTGATGGGGTTGCACATTTTCAATCAACCACAAGTAGGCAATTTTCCTCCCTATTTGTTTAGACAATAGCATACGAACCAAACTGAAAGGCCATAAAATGAACAAGAGAACTTTATATACTGTAAAATATTTTGCTCAGAGAGCCCCATGATGATCGAGATTATTCCTTTCTTTTTATTTGGCCCTGTCCCCTTCCTATGGAAATAAGATTGATTCTTTAGACATTCGCTTGATTCCCTAGACATCATAAGGGCAAACCACATAATCTCTCTTTTTCTTCATTAAGTAGACACTCTAGAAGGTCCTCACTTGGCTAATGACAGCTTGCCTGTACAGATATCTTCCTGGGCTCTCTACAGCACACATTCAGGGCACAGGTCTTGTAACTGCCCAGTGGGTTCTCCTTGCCCGCTGCCTAGACAGAGCCTCTTTATCAAGACAGAAATTGTAATGGAGAAAGAGCAATTCATGCAGAGCTGGCTGTGCTGGAGACCGGAGTCTTATTATTACTCATAGCATTCTCCTTGAGCATTTGGGGATCAGATATTTTAAGGAAAATTTGGCAGGTATGGCCTCAGAAAGTGGGGAGTGCTGATTGGTTGGGTTGAAGATGAAATCCCAGCGAGTGGAAGTGAGTTCTTTTTGCTGACTGCTGTTACTGGGTGGGATTGCAGAATGGATTGAGGCAGTTCCTGGTGGTATCTGCTGCACAGGAATGAAAGGTCTGCAAAATAGCTCAAGCACTGATCTTAGGTTTTCCAGTAGTGACATGACTCCCAGGAGCAATCTGGGTAGGTTCAGCTCTTGCAGCCAGAGGTTGCAGGGCCCTCCAAACCATGATATCCAATCTTGTAGCTAACTTGTTTGTCTTGCAAAGGCAAACTGGTCCCCAGGCAAGGAAGGGGTTTTTCAAGAAAGAGCTATTAACCATTTTGTTTCAGAGTTTAAACTATAAACTAAATACCTTCCCAAGGCTAGTTCAGCCTACAGTCAGGAATGAACAAAGTTTAGAAGTTAGAAGGAAGGTGAAGTCGGTTAGGTCTGACAATTTCCTCAGGTATAATTTTGCAAAGGCAGTTTCAGTCTTATACTCAGATGCCCTTAGGAGCCAGACAGGTAATATAAATGCGAGAAACTGGCCAGGTGCAAGACACAGGGAGTGACAAGGACTGTGTCTAATGAAGAAGTCTTTCTCTGCACAAAGGGTTTAAAGTTGAATGTTGTCTTAAGCATTATGACAGCGAAATGAAATATGGCAATGGGTGGTATATTGTCCTCGGTCCGGCCATTTGATTCCCATGGGAGAGTCTGGGTGAGGGCTTTATTTTTATCATCTCTGGCAGCTCCTTTTCTGCTGATTCCATCTCTCCAAAAAGAATGTGCACTCATTTGAGGCAGAAGCCTGTATGTCTTCAAAATTTTCTTATCCTCTTTCCCTTACATCTATATATATATATATATATTTTTTTTTTTTTCTAAGAAACTTTCTTCATGTAGCTATTTCATTAGATGATACATAGAAAATTCTCTGTAAACCAACTTCAGTGACAGGATCATCAGCTAATACCCAAAGGGCTGTGGCAGTTATCTATTTTGTATTCAATTATTTATCCAAAATTTACTTAAATATATTTATCATTTTATGTCATAAGTTCTGGCTGAAGTGTTGGTAATCTTAACCCTTACTTCCTTTTCTACTACAGATTTCCTAACAAAGAATTTTATCCAAAAGGAACAATGGCCAGATGAGAATCAAATTCACAATTAAGAAGTATCTGGAAGTAAAATACTTAATGATGACTTACTTGAATATAGATTGAGAAAACATGAGTTAAAATAGATCTGCTTATGTCTTCAGATACAAATGAAATCTCTGACTTCCAGATTCCCATGAGTTGAGGTTGATTGGCTGCAGGTGGGCCCAGAATTCACTCATGCAACTAACTCCACAGAGTAGAAGGAACAGCCAGAAGGCAGGGGCCAGACACTGTAGAATTAACCTTCCACATAAACCCAAAAAGGGAGATGTTTAAGATTATGCAGGGGACTTAAACTTTAAGACAAAGCAACACTGCTCACTAGTAAAACGTGGCTCAATGAATATCCTGGGCTCTGACAAATTACATTACAGCCTTTCCAGTTTAAGGAGGAGACATGTAGAGAAGGATGTGGTGAGTGGCAAGTTCATGAAGAGCCAGCTGTGCTGGAGACCAGAGTCTTATTATTACTCTTAGCATTCTCCTCAAGCATTTAGGGATCAGATATTTTAAGGAAAATTTGGCAGGTATGGGCTCAGAAAGTGGGGAGTGCTGATTGGTTGGGTTGAAGATGAAATCCCAGTGAATGAAATCCCCGTTCCTAATATTGTAATATTTACCAAAGTCAAGTCCTTTCTATATGGCAGTAACTGTTCTATGAACCTTACCAGTATTGTGTCTAATCCTTTGTACATCCATAATATATTGTGCATATGTGCATCCGCCACTGCACTCATACAAGGCTAGATTCATAGTAGGGCACTTAACTAAGGTTTACTAAATAACTATAATGCTTAGAACAAGAAAACTTTATACTGGGCTGTGTGGATGTTATTTGAGAAAGCCCTTAATCATTGTACCATATTCCAAGGGCTGCTGTAACAAATTACTACAAAATTGGTGGCTTAAAACAACATAAATGTATTCCTTTTCTTTTTTTCTCAAGACAGAGTCTTGCTTTGTTGCCCAGGCTGGAGTGCAATGGTGTGATTTCAGCTCACTGCAACCTCTGCCTACTGGGTTCAAGAAATTATCTTGCCTTAGCCTCCCTAGTAGCTGGGATTACAGGCGTGCACCACCACACCCGGCTAATTTTTGTATTTTTAGTAGAGTTGGGGTTTCGCCATGTTGGCCAGGCTGGTCTCAAACTCCTGATCTCAGGTAACCCGCCTGCCTCAGCCTCCCAAAGTGCTAGCATTACAGGCATGAGCCACTGCACCCAGCCCAGAAATGTATTCTTTCATAGTTCTGGAGGTCAAGAAGTTTGAAATCAAGGGGTCAGCAAGGTTGGTTCCTTCTGTGGCTCTGTGGAGAGAGTGCACCCCATGACTCTTTCCTAGTTTCTGGTGACTGTCAGTGAACCTTGTCATTCTTTGACTTGTAAAGATGTCACTACAATCTCGGCCTTAATCTTCACATGATCTTCCCCTCTATGTCTCTATGTGTCTCAAATATCCCTCTTTTTTCTTCAGTCTTTGAATTTAAGGCTCTTCCTAAAGTCAGGATAATCTCATCTTGAGATCTTTAATTACATTTTCAGGGACCTTATTTCCAAATACAGTCACATTCACAGGCACTGGGGGTTAACACTTGGACATATCTTTCTTGGAGACACAACTGAACCTGAAACAGACAACAGTCTTCAGGGGCAGTTGAGTAACAGCCAATGAGACAGACTCATTCCTATTCAGCTGGGCTTAGCACATGATCATGGGGGTGACATGCATTTCTAGATTTTAACTTTTGTTGTTGTTTTTTGAGACAGTCTCACTCTGTTGCCCAGGCTGGAGTAGAGTGGTGCCATCTTGGCTCACTGCAATCTCCACCTCCCAGGTTCAAGCAATTCTCATGCCTCAGCCTACAGGGTAGCTGAGATTACAGGAGTGTGCCACCACACCCAGCTAATTTTATTGCATTTTTAGTAGAGACAAGGTTTTGCTGGTCTCGAGGTTGAGGCTGGTCTCAAACTCCTGACCTCAAGTGATCCATCTACCTCAGCCTCCCAAAGTTTTGGGATTATGGGCATGAGCAACCTCACCCAGCCTATTTGGGTTTTTATATCCAAATACCACTAACTAGAGACTGTCTTACTTCCATAGAAGACTTCATCTTAGAGAGATAATATAGAAGTGAGATTGCTAAGATAAATTCTCATGATTGGCTAAAACCTGCTGTTGTGAGCTTGTTTAAGTCACCTATGATGGTTAATTTTGTGTGTCAACTTGACTGGGCTAAGGGATGCCCCGATGGTTGATAAAATACTATTTCTGGTGTGTCTATAAGAGGACTTTGGAAAGAGGTCAGCATTTGAATCAGTAGACTGAGCAAAGACCATCTGTGCTTACTAATGTGAATGAGTATTATCCAATCCCTTGAGGACCCCAATAGAACAAAAAATGGAAGAAAGTTGAATTCTCTCTCTTCTTGAGCTGGGACATGCATCTTCTTTTGCCCTTGGTTATCACATCTTCTGGATTTCTGACCTTAATATTCTAAGGCTTATACCAGCTCCCCCACCACTTGTTCTCAGTTCTTTGGAACTGGTTCTCCAAATTACAGATGGCATGTTGTAGAACTTCTCAGCTTCCATAATCACATGCACCAATTCCATAATAAATTTCTTTTTATATATCTATACGTATTCTTATGATTCTGTTTCTCTGAAGAATTCTGACTAAACAACAACAACATCAACTAAATTTTTTGAGCTTCCACACTCTCATTAGTATAATTGGGAGAAAAATATGCCCCAGAATTACCTGAGATTACAGATGTGAAAATACTATGAAACCATAAAGATCTACACAACGAATGGCTATTTCCTCCAAAGGTCCTGTTGATTAAATTCAATTCGAATTTTCAGCCTTCCTCATTGACTTGCTGCAGAGTAAAAGAGCCTTTTTATACTAGAAGGAAGCTGGGCCTGGGCTGGGACTCAGACAGATTTTCCCAAACTGTCGTTGAGTCAATGAGAGTGATTGACAGCAGATGAGCTTGCAGCTCACTGTGACCCAAGGGTCTGTCTTTTATCCTGGATGCCTGACACCTTGCCAGTCACTCGTCATTGGTAATTCATCCTGTGGCCTTGAATGTGCTTCCTCCATTTGACCCCTATGCATCTCCACCTGTTTATCCTGCCATTCACTACTTTCTCCTTACCCTTCCTGCCTCCCATCTGAACAATGACATCAAGGCAATGACGGCAGAGAGCAGCAGTTGCATTGCCAGGTGATAGACTTCTGAAATGATTTCTCTTCTATCAATGCCTCCAGCAGCTTTGTCTTCCTCTGTGGCTTTATCTCTCAACACAAGCATACAAACAAAAACTAGAAAATGTCTTTAATGCTGAATTAGAGGAGACATTTGCATCAAAATGATCAAAAAGTGTTCAAGATTATAAAGGATTTCCTAGAACCTGAATGGCATAAAAAAGTATTTTACTGACAGCAATGGCATAAGCTCTGGGGCCAGATGGATATGGGTTCAAAACTAGACTCTACCACTTGGAAATTAGGTGGCCTTGGATGAGTTAATGTAATGTCTCTGAGCCACGGTTCCCGCATTTATAAAATGTGAATGAAAAATCATAGAACTTTCCTTATAGTTTATTGTGTAAGTGTCTACTGAGTTGTAAGCCCTCAATAAATGTTTGTTCAATGAATGATCGGGTAGAGACTGAACAAGGCAGTTCATGTAAGATACCTGACATGGTGCATGGCACAAAATAAACTGTCAATGTACAATGGTATTACTATTATAGCACATATCTTAGTCTGTTTGTGCTTCTATAACAAAATATTTAAGACTGGGTGATTTATAACATTATACATTTATTACTCACATTAATGGAGGCCGGGAAGTCCAAGATTAAGACACTAGTTAGTTTAGTGTCTGGTGAGTTCCCAGTCTGCTTCTAAAATGGTGCCTTGTTTCTGTGTCCCCCAAAGGGGAAAAATGCTATATCCTCATGTGAAAGAAGAAATGCATGGGCCAAAGGACCTAACTAGTTCTCTGCAACCCTTTAGGACATGATTATAGCCTAGTCATGTCTTAAAGGACCCACCTCTTAATTCTGTTGCATTGAAGATTCAGTTTTGCCATGAATTTTGGAAGAGACACAAACATTCAAACTATTAGAACATCACTTCATACCAAGGATTGTCCAGGTCTCTTCTTTATACTTTCTTGTCCCTTCCTTGTCATAAGAACTTTGTAGAATAATTAAAAGTATAGACTCCAAAGCTAGATTATCTGGACTTGAATCCTGGCTAAACCAAATTGGGCTAGTTATCTAACTTTCCTTGTGTTTGTTTCCTCACAGGCATAATGAAGGTAATAATACGTGTTTCATACCATTGTGAGGATTCAATGAGTTTATTCATGCATTAGGCTTACAACAGTGCCTAATAGATAATACTCAATGAAATTAATGTTAATTGTTATTAGAGTTTCTATAGTTTGACTCTCGGAACGTCCGGACACAAGGAAGATTCCTCCAAAGGCATTCTCCTTGGCTCTTCATTGTGTGTCACTTTGCATCCTCCCACTTATTTCTTTATAAGTCTATATTGTATTGTTTCCCTGGAGTATGACTTACTCCAACAACTAAGGTCATCCTCCTTCCCTCTTTCCTTACTGCACCTAGCATAGTGCTGGGGCACTTTGATATTGCATCTACTTTTGAATAGTCTGTGTTGCAGAATTGGCATGAGAGGACATCGTTTAAATGACAAAGCTGTAAATCTTGAAGGACTTTAGTATACTCTCATATACCTCTTCTCATTTTATGAGTGAAAAAAGGAAAGCCCAGAGTGGTTGGAACTTGGCCACAGACACCTGGTTAGTTAGCAGCTGATTCTCAAAACCAGGTCTCTTGACTTTTAGCACAGCACTTTTTTTCACCTATTAGTGAAACAGCTATTTAGGAAAAAAAGATTCACAGCATATGGATCCTAAATACTTGCTTTAAAAATGTGAAACCATGATCCTGTATTACAGATTTGCCAGTGCTGGTTTTTGGGAGGATAAGGGCCACGTTTTTCTGGATATTCACCTGAGCAAATAGGAAATATGAATAAGTCTGAAGACTTGAGAGGACCTTTGGCTTTTATTCTCCACCTGGTCCCTGTACAAAGCGAAATGTGGCAATGCAAAGAGAGTTTACCACGGTAAAAAGAAATAGATAATATTATAGGATGCATTTGCACGGATCAGGAACTTGGCTGCTGCCACTCACTTCCCTTTGTCCCTTGTCTGTTTACTTTCCATCTCAGGGACTCAGTTTCCTCATCTGTTAAATAAAAGGATTGGAACTAACTGTATTCCAAATCCTCTTCCCATTCTAGCATTCTGTGAGACTAGCTATGAATGAATGCTAAGTAGATAGTCTGTGCACAAGTGTTTCATTTACTATTACCTCATGCTCCAGCCGGGAGGTTCTGTATGGCCAAAATTCTTTTCATACAATGCCTCTCTTTGAGTGATACATGGGTAACTGTTAAACAAGACTGTAATGTGAGAATACGCGTTAAATTAGTGTAAAAACTGTGTGCCTCAAAATTTCCAGATGTCAGTATTTCGTAATGTTGTCATTTCTCTTTTTTCTGTTCAGATGTTCAGCAAATGGAAGGCAAATGGCCATAGGAACCATCTCCCTGCAACACATTTCTTTCAGCTTGCTTCAACCAATTTCTTCTTAGGGACTCCCACGCTCTCTGAGGGCTCACCAAAGTAAAACCGTCTCTTTGAATATCTCAGCATGGTGGCAATGCCTCCCTTGTGCATTGCCTAAAGTATTGGCTCTTATGTGACTTTGAACACTTGAAAACACAGACAGCCTGGTGGTAGATACCATTTACCCGAATTAGAGAAATTAAACTCTGAACTGTTCAAGTTTTAAGCAATCAGTTCCAGTTGGTACACACTCAATTCCAACCTTAAGCATCAAAGAGGAAAAGTGATTTGGCAGCGAGAGCTGCTGGTAGGAGTTTGAGTCCCAATCAACATAAAATGTACATAAGTGCCAAAGCCAAATATTGATCAGGAGGTTTTCTTTTGCCTACTTTGTATCAGCTGTGATACCTAAAGGCTGTTTCTTTTATTAGACCAGAGGGGAAAAGAGGCAAACAATTTCAAAAAGAGATTAAATCTCCTTTGTATGGTACAAGAAGTTTATAAAGCCATGATAGAAAAGCTATGAATTATTCTACCATTAAAATCATTGTTGCCTTAATATTTTTTAAATTTTTTTATTAAGTTAATACCAAGTTCTTTTGTTCTGGATACTTAGGAGAAAATGTGCTTTCCCTTAGAAGCTAATTCATGTGGCTGGGCTGAGCTATGCAACCTCAGGGGATCATGGTTTCTATTGTACACTACACATGTATTTATCAGATAGAATGTGTGGGATGGTGCCCTCAGAAATGTGCAGTGGAAAAGCCATACCAAATCGGAATGCAAACAAGGAATGAAAGAGAATGTGGATCAACACAAAATATGTGTATATATAGACATGTTATATATTTGCTGATTGGGAGAGCCCTAAGAAATATAATATAAATAGGAAAGTGAGGCTCAAAGAAGTTAAGTAATTTGCTGAAGTAAGCAGGGTGGCCTAACTTCTGTGACAAACTGCAATAGAAATTCAATGTTTCAGCGTGGTGAAGTATCTATTTCTTACTCACATCATGATCTGATTGGAAAGAATGGCACTCCAAGTAGAGATTTGGGGATCCAGTTCTTTCTGTCTATTGGTCTGTTCCATGGCCTCAGAGGTCTGCAGAAGATCCTCTGCTAATGCAGACAGGGAAGAGAAGAGAGCCCAAAGAGTCTTCTGAAAAAATCTGGGTAGAGCCAGGCTGGAAGTGGCTAGTCCATATCACATCTGCCTACATTCCGTGAGCTGGAAGTCTGTCATAGGCATCGTCACACTGCACAGGAATCTGCAGGAAACTCTCTGTGTGCCCAGGAGGAACAGGGTTTGGTGAACACAGTCCCAGTGCATTGTCTTTGCCACTTGCAGCCAGAGTTACCAAGAAGATTGGGAATTTCTTCTCTGTAGCTTCAAATTCTATCCTTTTTCCACACCACAAAGCTCTAGAATTCATCCTCTGAAGGATTTTTGACACAGATTGTAATAACAGCAGTGCTTGAGGTCAAACAAGAGACTGAAATACCATCTAGATGTTTCTAAAATGTCTCCTTTGGAGTTATATTGACACAAAGTTGAATATTTGACTGAATTTTCCAGATCTCATTCATGTTTAACTCAGATATGACCCAGCAGTTGCTTGGAGATATTTGGGTGGTGGAATTTATAATGCAATGTAATCTTAAGAATGTTCTTGTCTCTGCCCTTGTTGCCTTCTCTCTCTAAGGCCTCATCTTTGAGATTTTAGCTATTCCCATTGTTTCAACTGTAAATGCCATGTGGTCTACTCTCCTATATGTTCATATTTTTAGCACCTCCTTCTTCCTGTCTTCTTAGCTAGAGGGCTCATATCTAACCACCTGCTGAGCACCTCCTCAATGTCCCACATGCTCTTATTAACATATATAAGACTGCAACTTACTTTTTTTCTTACAAGACATGTCTTTATTTTGTTTTAATTTTTAAAATATTTTTTCATTTAATTGATGAAAATTATATATATGGTGTACAACATGATATATGTCACCATTTTGGAATGGCTAAATCAAGTTAATAAACATATCTATTACCTCACATACTTTCTTATGGCGAGAACATTTAAAATCTACTCTATTCACAATTTTCAAATATATGATACATTGCTATTAACTATAGTCACCATGTCATACAGTAGATCCTCTAAACTTATTCCCCTTGTGTAAGGAATTTGTATCCTTTGACCAACATCTCCTCAATCCCAATCCCCACTCCCCAGCTCCTGGTAGCCACCATTATAGTCTCTGAATCTACAAGTTCAGCTTTTTTATATTCCACATATAAGTGAGATCATATAATATTTGTGTTCTGTGCCTGGTTTCTTTCACTTAACAATGTCCTTGAGGTTCATCCATGGTGTTACAAAGGGCATGCTTTCATTCTTTTTTAAGGCTGAATAGTATTCCATTTGCTAGATCAATGTCAGGAAGGTTTTCCCTAATGTTTTTGCTAGGAAAACATTGCTATAAAGCATAGTTTTGGATAGTTGTAAGCGAATGTTTTTTAGTGTCAGGTCTTACATTGCAATTTCAATTTTTAACCCATTTAGGGATGATTTTTATATAAGGGGTGAGAGAAGGGTCTGGTTTCATTATTCTGCATGTGGATATTTCATTTTCCCAACACCATTTATTGAAGAGACTGTCCTGTCCTGATTGTATGTGTATGTTCTTGGCACCTTTGCCAAAAATCAATTGTCCATAAATGTGTGTATTTGTTTCTGGGCTATTTGGTTACATTGACCTATATGTCTGTTTTGGTGCCGGTGCCACTACCATGCTGTTGCGATTATGATATCATTGTATTAGATTTTGAAGTTAGGTAGTTTGATACCACCAGTTTTGTTCTTTTTGCTCAGGATTGCTTTGGCTGCTCAAGGTCTTTTGTGGTTTCATGCAGATTTTAGAATTATTATTTTCATTTCTGTGAAAAATATGAAATTTTTTATAGGAAATGCATTGAATCTGTAGATTGCTATTGGCAGTGTGGGCATTTTAACAATATTATTTCAATTCATGAACATAGAATTTATTTTCATTTATCTGTGTATTTTTCATAAACATTTTATGGTGTTCATTGTAGATATCTTTCACCTCCTTGGTTAAACTTATTCCTCAGATTTTTTAATGTTATTGTAAATGGGCTTATTTTCTTGATTTGTTTTATGGATAGTTATAAGTGTATAAAAATGCTACAAATTTTTGTATGGTAATTTTGTATCCTTCAGCCTTACTGACTTTGTTTAGTAGTTCTATTTTTTGATGGTATCTTTAGGGTTTTCAAAATATAGCATCATCTTTAAACAATGACAATTCTACTTCTTTTTTTCCAAACTGGATGTGTTTTATTTCTTGTTCTTGCCTAATTGCTCTAAGACTTCCAGTGCTATGTTGATTTGAAGTGATAAGAGTGGGCATCCTAGTCTTATTCCTGAACTTAGAGAAGAAGTGTTCTACTTTTCACCATTGAGTGTGATATTAGCTGTGGGCGTATCATATATGGCCTTTGATGTGTTGCAGAACATTCCTTCTATAGCTAATTTGTTGAGAGCTCCGATTATGAAAAGATGTTGAATTTTGCCAAATGCCTCTTCTGCATCTATTAAGATGATCATGCAGTTTTTGTCCTTCATTCTGTTAGTGTGGTGTATCGCATTTATTGATTTGCATACATTGAACCACCCAAAACCCAGGACCTGATGACTTCATGACGGAATTCTAGCAAACTAGATAGAAGTAATGCCAGCTGTTGTCAAACTCTCCCAAAAAATTGAAGAGAAAGGAATACTTCCAAACACATTTTTAAGCCTCACATTACCCTGATATCAAAGCCAATCAAGGATGCTAAGAAATAAAATAAAATTACAGATTATATTCCTGATGAACATAGATGCCAAAATCCTCAACCAAGCACCTAACAAATCCAATTCAAGAGCACATTGTAAGGATTATTCACCATGATAAAGGGGTATTTATGCCTGGCAAAACATGACTTTATTTTCATATTTTTTTGTATCATTTGGGCTATCAACTTATGATTCATCTGTATAAATAGATCCAGGTTTTGTGGGTCCTAAGGCTTCAACAATTAAAAACATAATAATATGGCATTCTGAATACTAATTCAATTCAAAAGTAAATATTTATAATAAGGAAAGCAATTAAAACAAATTACAAATGAAAAAAACTTGACAAACGTCACATATTTGTTAGCTGTCTGACACAACTCAACTCTATAGTATTTTTTCTTACATTGTGTTGGCTGTATAAAAATACATCTCTGTCTATCTATCTATCTATCTATCTATCTATCTCTCGTAGTCTTATTTCTAGCATTATTAATAGCAATTTGTTTTTGATAATGATAGTTTATTAGAGTCTTTTCAGCTTTTTAATTCATGGATATGTTATAGAAAGTTTTATAAATTTTTGTCAAACCTGAGAAACTTCTATCAAAGTTCTCTCACTGAATTGCTTATTTTTTTTGAAGTGACTAGCATTAAACGCCCTTTAAATTGCAACATATGTATTCTTTTGGGGAGATGGAGTTAAATCTTTTTTTATTTTTTATTTCAATAGTTTTTGGGGGTACGGATAGTTTTTGGTTACGTGGATAAGTTCTTTAGTGGTGATGTCTGAGATTTTAGTGCACCCATCACCCAATATATAGTCTTTTATCGCTTACCCCTCTCTCAACCTTCCCCTACCCCAAGTACCCAAAGTTCATTCTATCATGTTATGCCTTTGCATTCTCATAGCTTAGCTCTCACTTATAAGTGAGAAGAGACCATATACTTTTTCTTACTGAGTTACTTCTCTTAGAGTAATGGCCTCCAGCTCCATCCAAGTTGCTTCAAAAGACATCATTTCATTCATTTTCATGGCTGAGTAGTATTCCATGGTGTGTGTATATATATATATGTATACTACATTTTTTATCCATTCGTTGGTTGATGGGCACTTAGGTTGGTGCCATATCTTTGCAATTGTGAATTGTGCAGCTATAAGCATGTCTGCGCAAGTGCCTTTTTCCTATAATTACTCATTTTCCTTTGGGTAGATACCCAGTAGTGAAATTTCTGGATCAAATGATAGTTCTACTTTAGCTCTTTAAGGAATCTCCATACTGTTTTCCATAGTGGTTGCACTAATTTACATTCCCACCAGCAGTGTAAAAGTGGTCCCTTTTCACCACATCCACAACAAAATCTATTGGTTTTTTGCCTTTTTAATTATGGCAATTTTTGTAGGAGTAAGGTGGTCATTGTGGTTTTCAGTTGCATTTTCCCTGATGATGAGTGATGTTGAGCATTTTTTCAAATGTCTGTTGGCTGTTTGTATATTTTCTTTTGAGAAATATCTATTCATGTCCTCAGCCCAGTTTTTGATGGGATTATTTGTTTTGTTTGTTTGTCTGTTCTTGCTGATTTAAATTTTTGTAGATATTAGTCCTTTGTTAGATGCATAGTTTGAATTGCAACACTTGTTCCTATTGGTGGGGGCCCTACCAGGGCTTTAGAAGGGTTTTGTGCAAATGAGAAGCCCCAAAGCTTAGACTTTATTAGCTTCATTTTAAAGCTAGCTATTTGAGATAAACCCTTGTTTACCTGTGTTTACCCTCATGCTGTTTACCCACAAATAACCAATTGCCAAAGGACTTTTAACATGTTCTTCATGGTGGATCTCTGTCCCCATTATGCTGCCCTTTTTAAAACTTTATTACCTTAGACATGAACCATTGCAAACTTCTAAATTTCCCACTTGAAGTCTTTGTCCCCTTCTTGTCATTCTGAAAAATAATTCCAAAGGCATTATTCCAAAGTGATTTCAAATTTTAAAACACTCTTCTACTTATCAAATCACATCTAAAATCTTCTACCTAATTTTTGGGGTCATCTATGATCTGGACTAAACTCTTCTTTCTAGTGTGAACTACTATTTCACGCTAGAGATTTGGACTTCACCTAAACAGGGCTTACTACTATGCCGTTTATTCCACCTTGAACATGTTGATTTTACTTTCTATTAGAGGGATAAAACTCTCAGCATCTCATTAGAATCTGGACCTTTCAGAAGTGAGGTGGTGTCTTACACAGCTGTTGGAGCATTCAGATGTAGCTCACCTGAAATTTGATCCCTTTTCCCTCCTTTGGTTTTCT
The DNA here is from genome assembly GCF_003255815.1 of Theropithecus gelada. Lineage (NCBI taxonomy): Eukaryota > Metazoa > Chordata > Mammalia > Primates > Cercopithecidae > Theropithecus > Theropithecus gelada. Next base: position 129,293,705 of record NC_037676.1, read on the forward strand.
CCATGGTCCTAATGATAACCATATTCTAAGTATTCTACATTGCTTATTTGTTTGTTCATCTTCATTCATTAGATCACATCCTCCCTGAAAGAAGAAAGTATTTGGTCTGCTTTTTCATACTGCCTATTGGAGGGCCTGGAGTCTAAACATTTTTTGAAAATGTTGAAAGGTTGGCCACATTTTTGCCTGTGAGATATTCAGCAATCATAGATCTTCCCAAAGACTGACCTGTACAGTGGCAATTATTACAGTAAAGATTTCATACAACTACTGTAAAAAGGGATAAAAATCACTTAAGTTCTTAGCAGAGTGCTTGGCAGGTAGGAAGTACTCAATAAATATTAATCTAGCATTTTATTTTAATTAGAACCCCCACAGGAAAGTGCCAAGAAAGCAGCAGCCGGAGATAGCAGAAAGAACTGGAGAGTTTCAGTCCCAGAGGAATTTGATATTACCTTTGCTTAGCTCTAGGGCCTTAAGTAATACACTTTGATTTTTTGACACTTGATTTGACATATCAGCATGATGAGAATAATGGGACTATCTGTGCTACAATGTTATAATAGAAATTAAATGAGATATCTAAAAAATTGTTATGTCCCACAAAATACCCTCCTTAGGACAGATATTTGAGTGGAAGACTTTTCTCTGGACCCCTCAGACGCAGCTGGCTGAGTACGTTTCCTGTGCTTTTTTTTACACAGTGTAGAGAGGCCACTGAGAATCTCTGATGACATGTGCTATGGAAGAAAAATTCTTCATGCTTTAATTGTAAACTCTAAAATGTTTCTACAGAAAAACAACAGTGATTAGCAGATTCCAAAGTTTCTAATTTTGGAAATAGAAAGAAATCTGAAGATCATCATTTGAGCTAATTTCACCAGGCAGAAATTTGATTTAAAATTTGTTTTATTCCCTGCCAACTTTGCTCCTGGTATACTCTAACGAGACTTCTCTTTCTTTCTTGTCTGCTTGTTTTTAAGGAGTGGGTACAGAATCTGTTTTCCTCTCTGGGAAAGATGCACACTTGTGCCAGAAGGTAAATGAGGCCAGCTTCACTAGCGGTTTTAGCGTCTTTGAAACATAGCCAAGGCTGGATCAGAACCAGAATAAGAATTTCTCAAAGCTGCAACAGACGATAAAAATCCAAAATAGAAACTACCATTGTGATGCAAAGAGGAAAGCAGATGCAATTAGCACAGGAGCCGTTCTGGAGGGAAAAAGATGAGGTGCCGAAATGATTTTAGTGGGTGCTTCATTGATTCCATATTTAGGCATCAGGAGTAGTTGTGCTGTAGCAGCCAGGAGTCATGACCAGATTCCAAAGAGGTGTCCTGGTCTCCAGTCCTGGCCCAAATCTTTCTTTTTTGGAGATAATGGTTGAAGGCACATTGTGCAATGATGGATACAGAATCCTAGAAACGACAGGGCATTAACTGGTAACAGTTACCTAGTGGTAACATCCCTACCATTAGTACAAAAGGTGAGTTGGCCTCAGGTAATATGATGAAAAAAAAAAAAGACCAACATTTATTAAGAAGCATTTAGCATAATTGTTATGGGCATAGGTCTGGAGGTGGTTACTCTGAAGCAAATCCTAGTGCCATTATATAGAAGCCATGTGATCTTGACCAAGTTATTAGGTTGGTGCAAAATAGTTTGCCACTAATGGCAAAAACCACAATTACTTTTGCATGTATTTTAAATTATGAGCATCAGTGTTCCTGTGTAAAAAATGAGCATAATTATTGCAGTACCTTACAGAGCTATCGTGAAGATGGTTAATTAATCATTGAAAGCACTTAAAACACCAAGTCACTATGCAAAGTTTCTTGCCTAAACCACCTACTTCAATCCTCACAGTTTGGAGGCAGGCTTCACTCTCCCCATTCCATGGATAAGACAGTTAAGACTCCCAAATCAATTACTAACATGGTGTGTTGTCTAAGGCCTCAGGAGAATATTATAGACTGAGAGGCAGCTCTAGCATAGAGTGGAGATAAGGAGTCTTACAAGGGAAAAAGGAACATTTAAAGCAGATTCTTTTCCCCAGAACCACTCCCCACAGAGCCACTGACTACGGGTTTTCCTTTCTCTGAAGAAAATTTAGGAGTTTCTTCCCAATGGATTTCTACTTCCCACCCTCCCCCACCCTCTGGCATCCCTCTATCACAACAGTGGCTCAGGACGATTCTGGAAAAACAAGAAAAATTATAAGAGAGCTCCTTCTTCCTTCGGGAAAGCTGTCTCTGTAAATGAGTCAAGTGGGAATGAGGCTGGTTACTAAACAATCGCAGTAAGAGGGTCACTTGAATTTCTTGCTTGCAGGCTTTCTGTTTTGTTTCTAGCTATATTTCAAGAAGTTCGCTGTTTGTAAGAGAATTCCTAAGACCACAAGAGTTGGAAAGGATGTGAGGCATCATCTAAACAAGCTTCCATAGTTGACAGATGAAAAAGCTGAGGCCCAGGAAAGGAAGGAAATTTCTTAATAGCTTTCACAGTTCCTTCAACAGCACAGGTCAAGACTAGTGTTCTCACTATCATTCACCATTTCCTTCCCTTTCATCAGACTGAACTCTTGGCAGTTCCCCAAATATATTGTAGCTTCTCAAAAAATCTTAGGTACTCATCCTTAAATCCCAAGTATATTCCCACTTTTCTTTTTTTTTTTTTTTTTTTTTTTTTTTTTTTTTTTTTTTTTTTTTTTTGGTTTTGCTTTGCCTAACACCTCCTCATCCATAGTACTCATAGCAAACATCATCTCCAGGGAAACTCATCTCTTATTTGCTCTCACAATAGCCCCTGTTTATCAACCCCACAATCTGATTTTATTATGTGTTTGTGTATGTCTGCCTTTCCTAGAGGAAAAATAACACATCTATTTTGTTCATCATTGTATTCTTTGTCTCTTGGCATCATCATTGGCATATTAGTAGGATGTCAAAAATATTAGATGGATGGATGGATGGATGGATGGATGGATGGATGGATGGATGGATGCTTGGGTGGGTGGGTAGATAAACAGGTGGGTGAGTAGATAAATAGATGAATGGGTAAGTGGATGAATGGGTGGGTTAGCAAATGGGTGGGTGGATGGATGGGTGGGTGGGTGAGTGAATGGATGGGTAGGTGGATGGGTGGGTGAATGGATGAATGGATACATGCATGTATACATGAATGGACGTGTAAATTTTCCTTTGAATGTCTAAGAAATTACCCCAAACACTCTACAAGTCTCAGATAACATGAATTGTTTCATGATTCCTATAGCACTTTTTATAATATTAATTTCTATGTGATTTGGCTAGCTTTCGATCCCCTGATGTTTCTAAAGGCAGGAAGAAATGCATAATCTGCTCTAGTAGCAGGTGGAAATTAAATGCCCCCTCACTATGTGCGTTGGTTGAAAGTTTTTAGCTCACTATAAGTATTTCTTCTCAACACCTTTATAGCCCATGGGTATATGTGTGTGCCTGTACACTTATTGATTTATCTCCTTAGACCAGCAGGAGATAAAAAGATAGCAGGAGAATTTTATAGGATTCACAAATGGCCCCTTGGACAGTAAGAAGTTTAGTGCCTTCACATGAATATATTCTATTTTATGGGGAGCCAGTGAGGTCTGGAAAGCTCTAATGTCTGTTTTGGTCAAATACTACTATAATTTAAAATCACTGGTATCAGGAATTCCATGTGATGTATGCAGCGGCTCAGCCCTGCCTACCTTTCAATTCTGAGGCAAGAAAGAAATGATGCTTCTGGGTTCTCTGAGTGACAGAACAGTAATAGACTGTTGCATTTTGAATTTTATATTTGCTATAATTATGATTTTTTTTCTTCTCTGACTACATTCTTTTGTAGTCTCATCAGCTCAGAAGGTCAAAGTTGAGATACTTGTCTAGATAGTCAAAATGTAGAACAATGAGCCTGTGACAGAAGTGAGGCATGATATTAATTGTACATTAAACTTTATAGGTTTTTGGATCATTCATCCCTCTGACAGTGGTAATAGGAATCCTGAGTGCTATTATATTTCCTTCACAGCAAAGATTATAAAAAGCAAGAGGAATTACACATGCTTCTACCGCATCTTATCAGCACTCAGACAAGGTTTACTAGTGTGTATAATCACAATGAGTTCCAAAAGGTTCCACCTTGGTACTTCTGTTAATTTAATTCAACATAACAGACACTTACTGAGCATCTAGTAAGTGTCAGGCATTAGGCCTAGTGCTGGGGATAGAGAAATGAATACATAGATATGGACTTTGCCAGTAGAAATAAGAAGTAGAGTTGTATGCAGTGGATTTATATGTTTTAGGTTAAATATGGACTTTTCTAGAAGAGGGATTCAAATGGCATTTCAGTTCACATTTTAGTACTATTTATGTGATTTTGGGCAAGCCCGTTCCCCCCTCTAGGTTTTAGTTTCCTCATTACTAAGCACAGCACATTTGAGCACAAATATTTCATATTTCTGTCAATCTTTGGATATCTTAGAATTTGGAATTTATTCTGTTAGAAGAGTATCTGCTAAGGGTGAAACTGAGACCTGAAGTCTTAGTTGGAAGAATCTGAAGACATTGCAGCGAATCCACACTCTCGAAGTAGCACATATAGTGGCGGCTGTTTCTTGGAATATCATGGGAAGCAGCACCCTTTATGTTATCACCATTTCATGAGGGGCTCCACAGAGATTCTTACCACCAGGCTTATTTCAAAGACCTTTACCCTATTCTTTGAGAACGAATTCAGCGGGGAAGAAAACAAATCAATTGTAACTTGTAAGTAGCTCAAGAAACCATCCCTCATCTCTTGATGGGTGTTTTCCCCCAGTGCATTAGGACCAATGTGATCAATTTTAGAAAAGTTAAAATGCTAGATTTTTCCTTATCGTGCACCAAGTGAATCCTTATCATGTATGGGTCCAATTTTCAAGAGTTTTAAATAATAACATTGAATACTCCTAACTATTCATTAAAGATTCTGTAGATAAGAGATTGCAAGTGCAGCAATCTTAAGAACCTATGTATAATATTTATGTATCTGATTCCATTCTGTGGAGGTTAAAGTTATAAGGTAAACACAGTGGTTGTACGACTAACATTCACAAAAGTGTGCTCATGAGTATTATCCCAGGGTTTTGTGAGGAGACATTTTTTCCCACTTACTTCAAGAAAATCATATATTTTCTACAGTTTCCTGTATACCTAGATTCTTCAAGTATTGTAAAGTGAGATGAGCCACAGAAACAATAGGTTTGGTGAATGGATAATTGGCTGGGGTATGAATTGAGAGTCAGATAGGCTTGGGTATGAAAGTCACTTGAACCCCCTAGTAACTGAACCACTATGGTAAGTCATTTAACATCTCTGAATCAGTTTTCTCACCTGTAAAAGGTAAGGACAACACTAGTACCTACCTCGGTGGGATTTTGGGAAAGTTAAATAAAATGTTTTCGGAGAGTTTTTAAAAAATGCAAAGTAATTATCAACAGACAAAAAGCTTACACATGAGCTGACAATGCAAGATCAATTTATAACTTCAAAAATAAATAATACATATTATTTTCTTTGTTAAGAGTATGGACCAGTTGCAGTCATTGACTGTTACACTTTCCTTGCCCAGGTTCAATTTTATTGGCAGTGATTTCCAATCCTGTTTTCTTCATCTGGAGAGCAAAGAATAGAATAAAGACAGAATCCTTTGACCTTCTGCTGTGTACCATGGTCTTTCTTTTCAAAGACCACAGAGAAAGGCTGAAGATAAACATCTGGTCTCTACTGGTCTTTTGCCTGCATGATCTCTTATATTTTCATCTAGTTGGTATAACCCAGCTCCTGTTCGAATTCTAAAACTTCTGGGTAAGGGGTAAATTAGTGTTGCTCCCAATGTGGTCCAGGAATGGTGGTAGTGAGCAGCTATTTGGTGGTGGTGGTGGTGGTTGTTTTATTTTAGATTCAGGTGGTACATGCATAGGTTTGTTACATGAATGTAGTGTGTGATGCTAAGTTTTGGGCTTCTAATGATCCTGTTGCCAAAGCAGTGAACGTGGTATCCAATAGGTAGTTTTTCAACCATTGCCGCCTTCCCTCTCTGCCCCTTTTCAGAATCCCCACTGTCTGTTGTTCCCATTTTTGTGTCTGTATGTACCCAATGTTCGACTCCTACTTATAAGTGAGAACTTGCTTTATTTGGTTTATCGTTTCTGTGTTAATTCACTTAGGATAATGCCCTCTAGCTACATACAAGTTACTGCAAACGACATGATTGCATTCTTTCTTATGGCTGCATAGTATTCCATGGTGTGTATGTACCACATTTTCCTTATCCAATCCAACATTGATGAGGACCTGCGTTGATTCCATGTCTTTTCTATTGCGAATAGTGAGCTGCCATTTGTTGTGAGTCTATGAGATAAGCCCAGAAATTATATTTAGAAACTTTATAGCAATGTAATAACAGAATGCTTTTGTTTCTATTGAATCTAGTGACACAAATTTTGAGCTTGTATTTTAATACCTTTTAAATTTAATTTTTCTAAAAAGGCATTTCGTTATACTTTATAAGAGCATTAAACCACAATCAACTGGAATTTAATTGTAAAAATCCTGATCATTTAACTCAGACAGCAAGAAAAGCCCTGCTGTAAAACAACATAGACATGTCATTTATTATTAAAACTTTTTGCTATATAATTTCTCAGATCCTTTTTTTCTGTTCAAAATACATTGTGTAGAATTCAAGTTTAAATTAGAGAAAATCAGCTAGGCATGGTGGCTTATATCTCATGGTGGCTGTAATCCCAGCACTTTGGGAGCCTGAGGCAGGAGGATTGCTTAAAGCCAAGAATTCAAATTTAAGACTAGCCTGAACAACATAGCAAGACCCTGTCTCAAAAAAAAAAAAAAAAAAAAAAAAAAAGCCAGGCCTGGTGATGTATGCCTATAGTCCTAACTACTTGTGAGATTGAGGTGGGAGTCCAGGAGTTTAAGGCTGCAATAAGCCATGATTGTGCCACTGCACTCTAGCCTGGGTGACAGAGTGAGATGCTGTCTCAATCACTCACTCAATTAAATAAAATCCTGTGATACTTCAGATTTTAATTTTAATAAAAATAGGCAGAGCATATCAATATTCTGTTCTCTGGTGCTGATATTTGGCTGAGTATATTTGAGACTACCAACATTGGTAAGAAAGTTGAGGAAATTCTACAAGGTTATAGGGGAAATAGGATATGCCCACCATTAATCATCATAGGAAGCCGAGGGTGCTAAAAATGAAGTATAGACATAAGTATGTCCGTACTTATACAAGAGGCTGGGTATGAGAGTTCCTACTTTTAGTTAGGAGAGGAAGAATGAAGACAGGGCAATGAAAATGGGATGGATTTCACCAGAGGCAGAAGTCAGGACAAGGGTTCCAGTCCCCCTTAAAAACATAATCATGTAGACACTAAATGTATGTATATACACATGTGTGAAATATGTCACTAGAATGTCTACTTTTCATTTTAGAATGTGAGTTAAAAGGAATCTAAGAAATCATCTAGTTTAAATTTCATACTTTACATAAGTGAAAAACAAAGCTCAGCCCAGTAATTTGATTTGCCCGAAATCCAGTGAGAAATTGCATGTGAAGACATCCAGTAGGCAGAGAGTGTGCTGGATTATCATTATCTAGTCCGTGCCCACTGGACTGGAGCAGTTTTATCTGAAGTTGGTAATAGGTAGTTATTCATGTTTAAAGGATGATGTAAAAATGATAAATTTTGCAGGCTATTGGAGAGGCAGCATGATATATTAGAACATGGATTTTTTTTTCTTTTATTTGCATAGATTTTTAAGGAACAGGTGGTATTTGGTTACATGAGCAAGTTCTTTAGTAGTGACTTGTGAGATTTTGGTGCACCCATCACTCTAACCGTATACACTGAACCCAGCTTGTAGTATTTTATCCCTCACCTGCTTCCCACCATTTCCCCCTGAGTCTCCAAAGTCCATTGTATCATTCTTATGCCTTTGCATCCTCATAGCTTAGCTTCCACTTATGAGTGAGAACATATGATGTTTGGTTTTTCATTCCTGAGTTACTTCACTTAGAATAATAATCTCCAGTTCCTTCGAGGCTTCTGTGAATGCCATTAATTCACTCCTTTTTATGGCTGAGTAGTATTTCACTGTATGTGAAATATATATATATGCATATATATATATATATATGTATCACAGTTTCTTTATTCACTTGTTGATTGATGGACATTTGAGCTGGTTCCACATTTTTGCAATTGCAAGTTGTGCTGCTATAAACATGAGTGTGTAAGTATGTTTTTTGTTAATGACTTATTTTCCTCTAGGTAGATACACAGTAGTGGGATTGCAGGATCAAAAGGAAGAACATGAAATTTGGTTCACAATATGATCCACCACGTTTTGACCTTGGACACATTACCCAACCAATCTAATCCACAGTTTTCTCATGTCTGGAATAGGTATTATAATATAGTGTTGGCAAGGAGGTTTTTAAAAATAGTATTATTTAAGGACTTGACCCACAGTGAGGTTGACCCTGAATAAGCACTGTTCTGTTTAACAAGCTCATCCACCAAGTTAGCAGAACAGTCAGGTACCAAAGGCATCCATGTCTCCACATTCCCAATCTGGCCTTTCTGCAGTAGCATGGGACTTCTCTCTTACCCCTTCCTTGTTGGCTGAATTTCCCGCTTTGTCATGTTTATTGCAGGATTGTAGCAGCACAGTCTGATGTGTAGGAATAGTCAGAGCAGGGTAGGAATGTTGGGACACGGGGACACACACCTGTAAGAACTAGCTTATCTCCTGCAAGAAAGATGTTTCAGTTTCTAGCCTCTTGTCACTAGAAAATGAAGGTAGGGCTTGTCTAGCATGAATTCAGTGTTTCACCTGGTTGATGAACTACCAACAGGTCACATCATTTATTGGGCATAAAAGTGAGTCTTTTCTTAAAACAAGATAATGGAAAGATCAAACTACCATCTGGAAATGTAACGTGGGCTTTCAGCAGCCCAGAAAGCATTACATTAGCTTCATTCATCCTTCATTTGGTCCTGCCAGGAGAAGTTTTTTTGTTTGCCACTTGTAGTACAATATGTAGATGTTGTCCATAGGTGCTATAACATAAATGACTTGATAAAAGTCTGAAGGCCTTAAAATATCCCTGAGGAAGGGAATACACAGCTCACCATACCATGCAGGAAGCTTATACCACCTCTTTACAGTTCCCGTTTCGGGGCAGGGGAGGGGTAGAGTAGGAAGAAGGTGCACTTAGTGTCATTAGCACATGCCTTGCATACCAGGAACCCCTGATGACTTTTCATTCCTGGCACATTCCAGGTCTCCTGCCTCTCACTGAGCCACCTTGCCTTTAGAAATGTGTGTTGATTGAAAGCCACAGCTGGGAATGTTGTTGGGTAGTTCATGATGCTGTTTAATGTTCAAAGTCATCCTTTGAACCTTACATTGAACTCTGAAGGGTAAAACCTTGAGAAGGTTCGTTTATGTGGCTGCTTCCTCTCATTCTCTCCACTATTGTTGGCAACACTATCTATTACCCTGGGAAGCCATTCCTACTCATGTAGGATATCCTGTTATGTGCCCAAATTCTGTCTTTATAATTTACCACTGGCCACAAATAGAAAAGGAAGGAAATGGATATTCATTTAGAGCTTACTTAGCACAGACCCTCAACACACCTTATCTCATTTAGTCTTCATGAAAATAGCACAATGTGGAGATTTTTATTCTCATTTTACTTATAAGGGAATTAAGGCCTAATACATTGATTCTATTTTCCCAAGGTCACATAGCTAATAAATGCCTGAACCAGGAACAAAATGCATGTTTCTAACTCTAAAGTTGGTCTTTCTAGTCTATCATGCTGTATCCTAAGAGAGAAATTCCTTCTAGGTAGCAACAAGCGTGAACAAATTGGTCTTTTTTTCTCCTTTGACATATATTTCAATATGCAAATGAGCACATATTTATATGTGTACATATAGGATTTATATGTATAGGATCTGAAGACATAGTGATGAAATAAAGTTTCTCTCCTTAAGAATTTTAAAAATACTTATACATATATTCAGACATATAAATAGGAAATGACACTTCATGATGAAATGAAACCAGTGGTGTGATAGGGGAAGTTTAAGGTGATAGGAGAACACACAGAAGGGGCATCTAACTCAGGTTCGGGAAATATTTCAGGAAGAACAGATATATGAACAGAGGTCCTCAGGAAGCATAGACATTACCCAGAAGATGAAATGAAGATGAGGTTTCAACAAAGGGATCAGTAAATACAAATACCTGGAGATAGTAGAGAACTGTGTATACTGGGATAAGTGAATATTGCTCTATGTACATTGTATGGGAAGAATTGTTTACCAGCACATTAGTGCACCAATCTGCTCCTAGATACCAGGTTCTGCAGAAATGAGTAAGCCACAGTGCCTCTCCTTTGGCAGTTTATGCTTTTATGGGAGAAATAGACGTGCAGAAAAAATGACTGCCCCAGCACATGCTAACATGCCACAGTTAAAACGATCCCAGAGATAGGGAATACTAGAGTGAGAAGAGAAGCAAATTTTACATGTCAGGGAAGGGATACAGGGCCAAAAAAGGCTTCAGAAAGGCTCTGAAGACTGAACAGAATTTGAAGGGTTGAAGAGGGACCCACCAAGGAGGGAAGCCAGGAAAGTATATTCCAGAAAGACATGGCATTTTCAAAGGGAGTCCATTCAGGATGCTTTTCTTAGAGGTTTGCAATTAAATCATTAGTCATCTCCTTTGGTGTATTTATTTGAATACATTCTTCACCAGGCAGCAAGAGGGTACAACATGACATCAGTGTGTTCTTACTAGAAGTTGTAATTCCAGTCCTTTGAATGTTCCCATTTGACTGGAAGTGAGTAAAACAAGAATCTTGAAGAAAACAAACTTTTAAAGGAAACAGGCCCTCTGACTCCACCAGCATTGGACTTGGAGTCAATTATCACAAAATTCTAGGCTCTATAAAAATCAAGGGGTTCTATCTACTTACCTTTTTCACTTCTAGGTTCCCCACACCTAGCTTAGTGTCTGGCTCCTAGTACATGTTCAAAATATTAATTGAATAAAGGAAAAGTAAGAGTAAATTTTAACCTTGTAGAGGTCCAGTTTTCTCATCTGGAAAAATTAGATGATACTGTCTGCTGAACCACATAGTATCTGGACTCAGCCTGAATTTGAATCCTGCTCTACTATTTAGCACTCATTTCCCTTTGAGTAAATTATTTAACTTTTAGGTAACTTCTAGATCCTTGTCTGTAAAATAGAGTTGACATTAGCTCCTCAGAGATAGTGAAGATAAAATATAGTTTCATATAAATGACTTAGAACAGGGCTGGGTGCATATAAAGTTCTTAGTAAACATTAGCTAATGTTATAATTCTTAAAAGATTATTTTCCAAAAAATGATAAAATTATAAATCTCATACAAATATAAAAATGAATACATGTGAAAGATTTTATTTAACTCATTAATGTTGAGAATAATGAGGTGTTACAATCAGTTCAAAGGAGATTACAAAGTACAGACACATTTATAAATCAGGAATGTTGAAATGAATGAGCACAGGGAGGAAAGATTAGCCTCTTGCACATTGGGGAGGGAAATCAATTGAATCTTCACTGGATAAAATTGATACCATTTACCTGTCTATGGACAAGAATCATTTTGCATTGCCATCTGTTGTCTATAATGTACAGAGTTGTAAAATAGCTCCCATAGAAACAATATTAGATAACTGGGAATAATGTGTTATAGATATTACATTGTTTTCCATTGAGATGGAACATTTCTCTATGTTGTTATTATTGTTACATACCTAACACCATTAACGTAGGCGTTACATGAGATTATAATGTAAAGATGTTATGTAAGCAGAAATGATTCTTTCTTATTTTTTTCTACTTTTGATACTGGTCACTTTTAGTACTGTAATATCATTATTCCTTTTTAGCATATGTTTAGGAAGTATTAATATATTACATTTTACAAATAATAGATTTTTTGTTTCTTTGATTATAAGAATATTATATGTTCAGGGCAAAAAAAAAAATCAGTCAACATAAAAAGATATGGTAAAATCAGTAATCCACCATCAAAAGGTAACCATTGTTAACACTCTCATATATGTATATTGGGGAGCAGACTACACGTTCTGCTTTGCAATTTGATTTTTTCACATTTTATAATTCATCATGTACATTGTATTACTTATCATGTGTCATGATACAATTTATCATGTTATTTTATTTTTATTTTTATTTTTTGAGATGGAGTCTCTCTCTGTTACTCAGGCTGGAATGCAGTGGTGTGATCTCAGCTCACTGCAACCTCTACTTCCCAGGTTCAAGCAATTCTTCTGCCTCAGCCTCCCAAGTAGCTGGGACTACAGGCACCCGCCATCACACCTGGCTAAGTTTGGTATTTTTAGTAGAGATGGGGTTTCATCATATTGGCCAGGCTGGTCTCAAACTCCTGAACTCGTGATCCGCCCTCCTTGGCCCCCCAAAGTGCTGGGATTACAGGCATGAGCCACTGCACCCGGCCATATTTTTACATTAGTAAAATGTCAACCTATTTTTAAAATAAATAAATGTATAATATTTTCATGTGTTTAGAATATTTTATTAAACCACTCGACAACATTTGTCAATCAGTAGTAGCACAAGCTGATTTCTTTGTCCTATACTGGCTCTTTCCATTTGTTCACTCAAAAAGAAACACCAGACATGCAAACAAGAATTTGCATTTTGCCAGAGACTTGATCTATGTGTCTGGACAAGTTTAATCTCTCTTTTGTATCTCTTCATTTCCTTAGGCGTAAAGTAGAACTTATTCCTTTACCCCTGAGTAAAGTAGAACTTGCTTTGTACTTCAAGTACAAAGCAAGTTTCAGAGATTGAACTCATGAGCAGCTCACAGATCAAAGATCCCACCATTGTCCTTATGAAAACTGAAAATCTCTGAGCACCTGACGTTCCTTCAGCCATCAACAGATATGACCTCTCCTCTAAGAACCTGAGAGGAACAATAGGATAAATAGCAAGGGACAAACTGTGATCACATCCCATCACAATGGGAGTTGTTCCCAAGTAGATTTGTCCCCCCCACATGATGTGTCTGCCTCTTTCTTACATGTCAGCTAACTCAAAAGGTCCTAAAGGAGAAACATCTGATTCACCTGTCTCTTGTAACCATCAAAGTGTCTGATGCTTAATAATTAATGTTACTGTATAACGAATGAATGAACAAATGACTATAGTGAGGTCAATTTTCACTCATGATACAACTCTTAAAGAACCTGACTAAAAGTTCCATAATTTCCTAATTGAAGGAGCTTCTCTCCTCCACCTGTGTTCCCCAAAAGGTTCACCAACAACTGAACCTCTCAGACTAGGAAGAAAAAATTGCAACCTAAACTCTTCCATTTTCTGTCACCTCAATTATCTACTTCCATTCAGTGATTGAAGGTCCAAGATGAATTTGATTACCACAGATTTTTCTGTTGGCTCTTTCTTTCCTTCTCCCTCCTTTCTCCACTCCTGATGTTCATACTCTTCTTGCTTAGCTACTAAAGATCCCCCTAGGAAAACTCCAGCACCCCTGCTTGCAGTCCATTCTCTATAAGGGGCCAGGGCAATTACTGAAAAGCTCAGATGTGACTATGCTGTTTCCTGATTAACATTTTATGAATAATCTCTTCTGCGTATGGCTGTAGTTCTCAAACTTGTATCAGAATCACCTGCATATGGAATTAAAACATCGATTCCTGGAACCAGCACTTATAGTTTCTGACTCAGTAGGTCTGCGGTCAGGCCTGATAATTTCATTTCTGACCAGTTCTTAGGTTCTGTGGATCTTGAGAACCACTATCTTATGATAATAAACCAGATTCTTCAGAGAGTAATTTATTGAGCTATTTAGGATATTCTTGTATTTATACTAAATCAATTTACTTTTCTAGATTAATCTTCTCATATTTCTACTATTTATTCTCTCGTTGAGGCAAGCATGGTTTTCCTTCTAGACACACCAAACCAACAGCCATTATCTATATATTCCTTATTCTTTCTCGGTTCTGCTTGATATGTAATGTTCTTCCTCATCAATGTTAATCTGTAAAGTTTTGCTTATACTTCACGACCCAACACAAATAACCAAAATTAGTTTTTAAATAATCTTGAGCCCTCTATGAGCTACCTCTAGCTCCACACACCAAGATAGAATAACAGACAACATTCTCTGTCTAGTCTTCATTCTTCCTCTTCCATAAAGTCCTAAATTAGAGTTGTTCATTTCTGTGCCAATGTACTTAGCTCAGTTATAAAGTCCTTGAAGGCAGGAGTTCTTCCTTCCTTTTTTTTTTTCCCCTCTTCTCTCTTTCTTTCTTTCTTTCTTTTTCTTTATAAATTATATAAGCTAACCAAGTAACAGAATGAATGGTCCTAATAAAACATTTATGGAATTTAGTCAAATTTAAGATACACTTTAGTTTAGGGATGAGCTATCAAATCAGCTCCTAATATTGCTTATTGCCCTACATGGGCACTCAGGGAAGAATTAGGTAAATAGTTGGGCAGAAATAGAGTCACAAGAAAACTTTTTTTTTTTTTTTTGTCTGGGCAGGTAGTCATAACCAGAAGAGTGGTTTTATAGGAGCAACACATGTGAAGACAGAAGTCATGACTGCCAACTGGCTCCTTAATATCTACGTTAGGATAGAGGGCAAAGTTAAATGCAACAAGTACTACTACTAATAGCAATATGTTCATATATGAATACATATCATTGTTAAAGTCTTGATATACATCAAGCACTGTGCTACATACAAAGTAGACACCATATGTGGAACAATCAAGAATTTGTAGCCTAATCAAAAGAATCATATTTTTCAAAAACATACCGGGAGTCACAAATTTTCCAAGGATTTCTCTAAATTTCTTGAGAGTCAAATGAGTCACTTTTAAACTGTCTATGGTGTCATGATCTTGATTAATGTATTTTATTCAATTGTTAACATATCTAAGCCAGATCTTCATTTGTAAATGCCTTTGAATAGTATTCAAGGAAGTCGCTTTCCTGAATCTTTTGTAATATTTATAATTTTACCTTACAACTGATTTTTATTGTTCAGTAGAAGTTTTAACTCATAAAAGTGAAAATGTATCTTAATAATTAACTTCCTTTCGCCAATCTTTGAATAAAGAGCAGTCCTTGCCTTTGATAATGAGCCCATAAAATAGAGTTATGTGTCATCTTTCTTTTATAAGCCATACCCATAATACAGTAATATACTTATCTGTAATTTTTAGTTCTTTTTCTGAAAGGAGAGAAAATGTAAAAAATATAAACAACAATCAAAAGACAAAACCTCTTAAGATTCTACGTTTTCTCCAATGTTTTACAATAGTGTTGCAATAGCACTTTTGGGAGCGTTATTTTTATCAACCCTTCCAAAATATTGACTTATCAAAATCATATTTCATGTGTTTACACAGCCTTTTATTAATCAGTTAATTCCAGTAGAATAAATGAGCTTGGGAGTCAATATGACTGATTCTTGGCACATGTAAAATTTAACTGCCAAGGATAGAAGTGTAAGGGATTACTAGAAATTGGCCGACTAAACACCAGCATCAGATTATTGTAGGTCTCAAACTGAGTGGCTTGGAGAGCATTGCTATAGGTCAGTTAAAAGAACTTCAAAGCAGAAAGTCCCAGGCTTATGAGGATTCAACTTCAGGGTGGTACAAAAGGAATTCTCAATAGAAATTGTACTTTGAGTACTGATACAAACATTCTGCTTTTCACTTTCATTATAGTATTCAATAAAGTATGTGAGAAAATCAACACTTTGTTATGAAAAAAAAAGTGTCGTGTTAGATGATTTTGCCAACCTGTAGGCTAATGTAACTGTTCTGGGTACATTTAAGGCAGGCAAAGCTAAGTTATGATGTTCAGTAGGTTATGTGTACTAAATGCATTTTCAACATAATATTATTTTCAACCTACAATGGGTTTATTGGGATGTAACTCCATTGTAAGTTTAAAAGCATCCGTACTTCACATATTAGCCTCAGGACATTCGTATGAGGTTGGTGTTATTATTTGAGAGAGATGATTCCATTCTCTCTCTTTTAGTGTTTCTGAGTAGGCCCATAAAATAAGAACTTTTGTCTTCTTGGAAATATTAAGAGTATGCCAAAATCCTTAGTTTTCTCTCCCCTACCTACTTACTCTACTCCAAGGGGCAATGATATTAGAGATTAGCCAAGAAACCCTGAGCACGTGCAGCCTAACTCTCTTCTCCAATCTCTTTTAGATACTACCTCCTGGTATGCACCCATTCTCTTCAACTGTGTGGTGTGAACTGCTTCACATGGTAAGAGAGACCAGCTATTGATCAATGGCTTTATCGGTCTTTAGTTCACTCAAATCTGGGGAAGGAGCTGACAGCCTATTTTGTCTTGGAGTCTAAGCAGGGTTCTCCATTCCAGATTCACCAGCAAAGGTCCACTGTCTATTTCCTTTTCTTTCTCTTCTCTTTTCTTTTCTTTTCCTTTTTTTTTTTTTTTTTTTTTTTTTGAGATGGAGCCTCGCTCTGTCACCCAAGCTGGAGTGCAGTGGCGCCATCTTGGCTGACTGCAACCTCTGCCTCCTGGGTTCAAGCAGTTCTCCTTCTCAGCCTCCTGAGTAGCTGGGATTACAGGTGCCTGCCACCATGCCCGGCTAATTTTTTTGTATTTTTAGTAGAGATGGGGTTTCACAATCATGGCCAGGCAGGTCTTGAACTCCTGACCTTATGATCTGCCCACCTCGGCCTAGCAAAGTGCTGGGATTACAGGCGTGAGCAACCACGCCTGGCCGGTCTATTGTCTATTTCTTAATTGGCTCAGAACTTGAAGGAAAAATGGTGTAATGAATATTATACAATGTCAACCGTATTATTTTTATTCTACCCACCATTTTCTTCATAGCTTAGATGTATTATCTTATTTTATTTTGAAAAATCCCAAAGAGGTGGACACTACTATTGTTTTAATTTTACAGATGAATTTAAAAATAGCAGAGATTAGATTACTAAAGTTGAGATTTATATAGCTAGTAAAAAAGAAGACTGAAATTTGAATCTATTATTCATTTATTCAGTACTTTAGTATTGGACCAAAATACCAATAAGTCCATAAGTCCACTTTGGTAGTATACTTGTGCTTGCTGGCAATATATGCATAAAATAGTTATAGTTGCTATCTAAGTGAAATGTATAGCTTAGAGAGGGAGACTATATTAATTATATATTAATTTAATGATCATAAAAGTAGTTATGTAATTACAAGCTGCAAGAATGTCTTTAAAGATCATTCTCTTAATCACTATAGTACTACTATCTTGCCTTGTCTTTGAGATTTTCTAGTGCTGGAATTAATAATATTTCATCTTTTATTGTCTTGTTGAAACCCTCTATCATTCTTATTTGATTGTTTTATTATGATCAACTGACATATAAGCAGACCTCAAAACCACTTCCTTGGGAAGATCATGATGGAGATTCTTGGAAATCTCTTTGCTATTACTGGTCTCCATCCTACTAGAGTATCATCCTTTAAGAGGGACAGGATTATTCCTAACATCTAGATCATGAAGATGAATTCTCTAAAAAAGAATGTTAATTACAGAAAAAAATAAAAACTTACAGGTCATTCATCTGAGCTTTTTATTATGTCTTATGTTATATATATATTAAAAAAAAAATCCCAAAGGCTCGGGGAGATTAAATAATCCATTGACGGTCACATGCTCTGTAGATGTAGACTACTAAGATTGGGACAACAGGCTCCCAGTCCAAATAACTACAATATGTTTTAAAACATTAACTTAAGTTCTCTAAACATTGAATTTAGCTGAAGTCAGACCCACTCCTAAGAAGAAGCTGTGGTAAAGCAAACTTCTCAGTGTTCTTTAATTGACAGATGAGAAGAGTAACACAAGGTAGATATTTAGTTTTACCCTTGGAATAATTGCCCCAGTATGAAATCCCAAGTATATTATGTGATTTTTTTCCTCACTTGTTGAAGTATAGAGAGTAGTTCTTTATAAGTGAGATCGTTCATTAAACATACTTCCTCATTTGCTCAGCTTATTCATTTGTGAAAAGAGGACAACAATGGTATACAACCAATAAGGATATGATGAGAATTAAGTGATGAAATGTATGTAAATGATTTAGCACAGTTTTTAGTACATATAAAATAATAAATGTTCACTTGTTTGGGTGCATTGTTGTTGTAGTGCTGTCTTCTCACTATATTCGAATATAGAGTTTCAAATTAATCATTTTAATTTTCAGTACGAGGATGGGGGACAAGGAAGGAGGAAACGGTGCATACATTTTAGCACAAAGCTCCTGATGGGAATTCAATTTCACTTCAAAACCAACTTCTTTGAGAATCACTGCTCTATTCTTTATTACATTTTCATATCTATTTCTGTGTCTCACCTGAACTTTATATAAAATGTGTTTAAGAGTTGGTACACACAGCAGTTAGAATTATCATAATTTGGCAAATGAGTAAACAGAATCAAGATTAGTGAGTGGAAGGGTGGTCTTGTCTAGACTTCAATTTTCTTTAGCCCTAGCCAGCTTCTCCTTTCTAGATGGTAGAACCAAGCAGAACACCATCTTCATTTCAGCCCCCAGGCAAAGCTTTTCAGTTTATGGGAAACTTTCCCCCAGTCCATGCAAATTCTCTGCCCACCCTCTCCAACCCCTCATTTCCATTTCCATTTTTCTGACTTCAGGCCCTGCTTGATGAAGGCAAAATGTTTTCCCCAGCAATTAGTTTAGCGGAAACTTCACATTTGATACTGTAGCAGACAATGTTTCATTATGCTCTCTTGATCTAAACAGAGAAATCCCTGTTCCTGAAAGTGGCCAAAGCACACTCCAAAGGGTAGGGTTTCTGAGTTACAGCCCAAGAATGGAGACCTCAAGGGAGGCTAGACTCCACTGAGAAAATGCATCAGCGAGTGTGGGTACCTAAGAATGCTTAACAAGAGATTTTATGATCAGCATCAATAGATGTGTGTTTTCTGAATAAGAAGAATAAGGGTATTCATGTTCCTAAAGTGCTTCAAAAATCTCTGGCTGAAATATACTCTTCAGATTTACATTCATGGCTCTCCCTGAAATAATATGCTGTTTCCATGCAGGAAATATTGAGTCAGTTTCCACAGGCCCCCACACACTGGTGAGAAGTTATATCTTAATTGTTCTAAGATCCTGAAACTCTGTTTTGTAGCATTCCTTCAGCAAGGCAACCTAAAACCTGTAGTTAAAATTATTTCAGACTCTCCATGCCTGAAACATACAGAGTCATCAACTATTAAGTAAATAAATACATAGTTTTCTATTTGAGGGTAGTGCGTTTGAAGAAATAAACAAGTAATAGGGTAAGAGAAAACATTTTGAGTGGAGGGGTCAGATGATGGAATGACTTGAAGGCAAAAAGCATCTTGGCTGTTGGGACATCAACTGTAGGCAGCAAATGGGTGAAAACAAAGTTGCAGAAGTAGGGGTCCATTCAAAGCACCTTAAATGCCAGGTGAAATCCTAATCAACCAAAAAGTCTGGCTTGATGTACATTAAGCTTGTGTTATATACATTTACATCTATAATTTACGTATTCTGCTAAATGATTTTATTAAACTGGAACTTCTATATCCAGTTTCATTCTTCCAATGCTCCTTAATGTATTCCCAGATAAATGTAACTTTGAATTTATTAGTGTTAAAATAATACTAATAATCAGAACAACTTGTAATTAGACTTATTTAATCATCATGGTATCACTGAGGACAAGACACCATTGGTTTTTTATTTCTGCTTTTCAGATGGAAATCCTGAGGCTTAGAGAATTTAAATGACATAGGATGTGGCATAGCATGTCTCCTTGAGATGTTCCTAGTTATGATCATTGATTTCTTTGAAGGTCTTTGAGTGTTTCTTCCTGGGACTCCCCCTTGCATAAATTTACAAAGTTACACTATACTCCAGGCTCAGTTTGTGGTCACATACTCACCTTACCTCTCCTCCTTCTAGATTTTTTTAAAAAACATAATCTACAAACCAACCTGATCTTCTGCATTGAGATCAAATTATAATATTTTTTAGTCAAAATGTTTGGCATTATGGTCCTTTTCATTTGATAAGTTTCAGCCTGATGTGTCTGGATCATTTTTTCTACTGATTATTGTCTCCTGTCATGTTAATGATTTCCTGTACCTATGGGACACCCTTGTAACCATAAGACTCTAAAGGAGTGAGAAGTTGAATGGACCCATTTTTCCAAGAATTAGTGAGGTGAGGCTTTTCTCAGACCTTGGAGAGATGGAGAACGCCGCTGCCAAAGAAAGCTACTTGGGTCATAAGGAGTACATTACAAATGTAGCCAAAATAAACAGCAAACCTCACAATTTTGCCAATGTTTAGATTTGCCAACCTCTGAAAAAGGCTGCCTGCCTTCACTCTGGAGAGAGCCAAACATTAGTGATGGAGAAAAGCAGAATCCTTCGTATTCATATTAGAGCTAGGATTTACCTATAGTTAACCCTGCGCATGTAAATAGTTCAGTCACACCACCCATTTTGCTACTTTCAGAGTGAGTAATTACCCCTTTGTGGTCTCCAGGGAACAGGAATTTGAGAGTTCTTGTATTCACGTGCAGGGCACATCACCAGGCACTGGGAATAAAACAAGGAAGAAGACAGACCTTTTGCTTGCCCTCAAGGATGTTGCTGTCCAAAAGAAACCTAACAGAAAACAGGAATAGAAGTTCTAAGAGGCATTGTTTGGTCAATGTCATTTGATATAATGGGACTTTCCTTTGTTTCTATTTACCTTCCTTTAAGTTTGTCTTGGTAAATGTATATTTCAAGTTGTCTTTCTATGAAAAAGTATGCTGTGAACGTAAGAGGCAATTTTATTATCTTAATTTTGTTTCTAGTTATGCAAAAGTAAATTTTATATTTAAAATTTGGAAAGTTTAGGAGTGAGAGATAATTAACTAATTCCTTCCAACCTCATCTCCCCCTAAATAAGGCAAATTTGCCTGACTTGAAAGCAATTTTAGTATCAAAACATTGGCCTTCTTCGTGGTTTTGAGATCCTGACAACCATCAAAATGTGGCAAGCAGCCCATACCTGCCTGGCAGGAAGTTATATTTAGTACTGTGTGAAGCTTTCTTTTCCAGTTTCAAACATACTCAACCCTTGTTGCTCAGTTCCAATACTCATGCTTCCAAATAAAGAGGGTTTCTGGAATTCTCTTATGACTGGTAGATAACTTGATGAAGTTTCTTACCAAGTTCAGAAAAAGCTGACACCAGCTGGTTGCCTACTATTCATAGTCAGTCTACTTTTGTTGTTTGGCCAATTAAACGAGTCTATTTGTTGTCATTCCTTTGTCCATCAGTTCAACCAATGTCCCAAGGTGAGTCTTCTGGCATTTAAAATCACATAGAGAAAGGGGACGGGGGTGGAGCGGGGAGAAAGAGAGAGAGAGAGAGAGAGAGAGAGAGAGAGAGAGAGAATTCTGATGCGAGACTCAGCCAGTGTTTACTCAATTGTCTCACCACGACATGCAAAATGGTGCCTCAAAATTATATTAAAAATCTGATGTTGTCCCAGCATTCAATCATACTGTCAAATTTGTTTAAGAATTCAGAATTTGTCTCCATACTTTCTTTCCTTGTAGATTGGCTTTGTTCCTAAACATTCTTGAGTAGTAGTATGATGAAGTCTAGGATCTCACAATATGCTAGTTAATTTCCTGCTCCTTCCCCTCCTCTTCTGATTTCCCTTTCTTTCTTTCTCCTTCTTTCTTTCTCTCTCCTTCCTTCCTTCCTTCCTTCCTTCCTTCCTTCCTTCCTTCCTTCCTTCCTTCCTTCCTTCCTTCCTTTCTTTTCTTCACAGTCTCTCTTGGTTGCCAGACTGGAGTGCAGTGACACAATCTCAGTTCACTCTCACTGCAACCTCCACCTCCCAATTTCAAGCGATTCTCCTGCCTCAGCCTCCTGAGTAGCTGGAACTATAGGCGCGTACCACCATGCCCAGCTAATTTTTGTATTTTTATTAGTGATGGGGTTTCACCATGTTGGCCAGGATGGTCTCAATCTCTTGACCTCATGATCCGCCCGCCTCGCCCTCCCAAAGTGCTGGGATTACAGGCGTGAGCCACCGTACCCGGCCTCTCTACTTTCTTAATAGCTGTATAACCTTGGAAAGATTATTCAGTATTTCTGATCTTCAGATACCTCATGTGTAATATGAGAATAGTAAATTATCTGCTGCATCCATCTCAAAGGATTGTTGTGACAAAAGAATAAGATTACAAATAACTTTTCCAGTAGATATACTGAATTCATACCTCGAGTAGAGCAAGTACTTAATATATTTTGGATGGTTGAATGAATAAATGAATGAATGAGAGCATATTTAAAGGAAAAAATTGTATACACTGTAAACTAGGACACAGTGGTCATTCCTACATGAAGAAAATAAACTGTAGGACTCGTCAAAGCCTTTTTTATTCATAGTGTTTTCCATGAGGGAGATTCTTGCAGAAGCATTTCCTAGGACTGGACTTCACAGAACATACTCTAGCTAACTGTGATGAGGCTGGTCAATGACAATGTAACAGACTTTTGAGTTGGGCTTTGCTTGTTGCTCCAAAATTGTGAGTAGACCCCAAAGCTGAAGATAAGAAATCATTAGTGCCCTAAACATCTATATAGAGCTACAAATCATCACAGAAATCTTCCTTGGGTGTTCATTCAAAAGCACTTCAGCAGTTCTACTGTTTCTGCCAATCAGCCCAGGCACCTAGTCACCTCCCATATCAATCAATGTAAAAAGACACTTTGAGTGGGAGTAGAAGGAAGAGTAAATTTGTCAGAGTTTTGACTTGGACCAGTAGAACGTCCAGTGAAGTTGTCCTACACTTTTCTGAAGCCAAGAGGAGGGAGTGGCTCCGAACCACACATGAATATTGGATTTCTGCGTAGGCAGCTTGCTCTACACTGTTGCCTACTTGTGCAGATGGGAAGGAAAGGAAAGTGGCAAGAAGGCAGAGAAAGCATCTGTACCCTTACAATTTGGTGAGACAAGAATGTATGAATTCCCACAGGTCAAATTATAATGAAGAAAGGCATCTCCCTTGAGTACAAAGAGTCACCTATGGTGGTCTGGAGGCAGCGGACCACAGCATCAAAGGATATAAGATGCATAGCCAACTTGGGAACCTGAGCAATTAAAGAGATCCACAGTTAAGTCTCACACTTAACTAGCACCTGTGGAAGCCTTGCCAGGCCTGAAGGAGAGCTGACATAGGCACCCCAGAGAGCCAGAATCAGGATCCCATCTTAATAAGGCCATGAAGACTAATGGAGAAGAGGCAGAAACACCAACGGATAAGGAACATTCACATCTTCCTTCCCACATGCCTCTAAGTGCCAGTGTAGGCCCCACAGGCCAAGCTACAGGGAGGAAGGAGATGATGCAAAGGAACTTAAGTGGCCTTTAATCACTAGAAGTCAGAAGAGAAATCTATTGGAACCTCCCAAGATAATGCCAAGGGTCAAGGGGTGCGCATATATACAAGGTAAGCCCTTTGGTACTTATAAATTTAAAAAAATAAACAGTTGTGGAATGGGGTACCTTAGAAAGGATGAGTTTCCTGTAGCTGGTAGTTTGTAAATAGATGATGTAGAATGGAGTAGTGGGAATGTGGTCCAAGTAAAGTAACTTAGGTATCCCAGATGGTCATGACATATTCTCCACTTGACTCATATCTCATCCCAATGTCCAGTTTTTCAGCCACTCTGCCTAGACTTCAAGGTGGAAAGAACTCAGCACTTACCCAGCCCCACTGCCTGTTTCCTATAATATGCCCTCTAATTGTTCAGCATCAGATTTAATATCACCCAAAGAGTAACAAGATGCATGCACAAGACTGTCCCATGTCTGGATAATTTAATAGCTAAGAATCATCCTCATCTTGCAGTGAAAGCTGTCCTTGGAGTTCCCATCTTGTACTTTTGAATTCCACAGCCCAGCTAAAATTGGTATTAGCAAATACTGCCGGTATGCTCACTTAAATGGAGAAATATGGAGTTTTCTGTGTAGAAGTTATAAAATTATAGGAAAAAAAAAAGTCCAGTCATTTCAAAATCACCAGTTATTTTATCATTTGACAGATACTTTCTACTAGGATGTTGAAATGTCTTCTGAGCTTAGATAGCATCCACTTTCAAGATTTGTAGAAAGTCGGATAGCAAATATTTGGGGTTTTGTGGTCCATACTGTCTCTATCACAACTACATGACGATGCCATATTAGTGAAAAAGCCATAAACAATACCTACGTCAACGAGAATAGCTGTATTCTAATAAAACTTTATTTACAAAAGCAGGTACCAGGTTGGATTTGACTCCTGCACTATAGTTTCTGATTCCTGTACTAGAGAATTTGGTAACTGGGATGTTTAAAGACATTGGATTTTTTTTACTATTATTCAAAAATGCATGATTATTTAAAAAAATTACAATACAGGAGAACATAAAGAAAATTAACAATCGGCCGGGCGCGGTGGCTCAAGCCTGTAATCCCAGCACTTTGGGAGGCCGAGACGGGTGGATCACGAGGTCAGGAGATCGAGACCATCCTGGCTAACACGGTGAAACCCTGTCTCTACTAAGAAATACAAAAAACTAGCCGGGCGAGGTGGCGGGCGTCTGTAGTCCCAGCTACTCGGGAGGCTGAGGCCGGAGAATGGCGTGAACCCGGGAGGTGGAGCTTGCAGTGAGCTGAGATCCGGCCACTGCACTCTAGCCTGGGCTACAGAGCGAGACTCCGTCTCAAAAAAAAAAAAAAAAAAAAGAAAATTAACAATCATCTTTAGATCATCACTATCAGATCAGTATATTGTCTTTCAGTTTTTATTGAGTTGTTTTATATACTGTGAGTCTGCTGTTTAAACAATTTTATATCTTGTTTTTATCCTTAGCATGACATTGTAAGCTTTTAATATTTTAAACTCTGTTTTGGCATTATTTTTAATGGCTATATGACATTTCATTGAATATTCCAAAGTAGAAGTTACATAAGCTAACGTCCCTCCTCTATTAACTATTTAGGGTTTTTCCCATTGTTTGTCTTGGAAAAAATACTACAGGGAAGCACAGTCATCCATTTTCCATTGTGTTTTAAATTATTTCCATAGGTTGGTCTTTAAGAAATGGAATTATTGGGAAGAGGTTTTGAATGCTTGAAGGCTCTTATTATATATTACCAAATAACTTTCTAAAGGGGCTCATTCTCATCTACATTCCCAACAGTTATGTATAACCAAGCTTACTTTAGTGAATCCTCTGCATCACCGGGACTTGCCATTAAAATAAATAATATCTGTGTTATATTATGTAAAAAATGTTATCATTGTTTTAATTCATATCCTTATGTTGGACTTTTCCCCCATATTTATTATTGACATTATTTTCCCTTTTCTGACTTTCATATTCATGACAAGAGCATTTTCTAGCATTAATTAATCTTAGGAACATAGGTGAAAGATATTTTCTCAATAAAAATAAGAGCTATGAATTGCTGAATGCTATGTACCAGACAATTATATATAATTTTGTGTGTGCATATAATTTTATCTAATTTTATTTAAGCCTCACAGTGACATTATACTGCTGCTATCAAGCCCTTTTGTGCAGTCTGATATCCCATCCATGTTGAGTGGCATATAAAGTTTAGAGAATGGATTTAGTTGGCATTTGCTCCGAATCTCTTTCTGTTTCCTCCCCAATAACACTAACCCACAATGATTAAGCATTTAGATATAGGGAATTTCCCAAATATTGTATACATATTATCTCAGTTCAATCTCAAAATAACTCCATAATGTAGGTATTTTTACTATTTAATCAATAAGGAAGCAGAAGTTCTGAGAACCAGAGTACTTTATGTCAGTCAACATGACTTGTAAGTGGCATAGGCAGGGGGCTGGTGCAGCTGCCTGCAAATCCCATCACTAAACACTGCTACTGTGAAGCCGCTTCCTTCGTCCCTGTTCCTAGGTTTTGGATTCTTGGTCCTGTACCCCTTTTCAATCTGTTTTTTATACTTTTGTTTGGGGATGCCTCTTTGGGCCTCAGCTTCTAAAATGGCTTCATTTTACTCTGTCCTCTAGTTTTGCCATACATGTGCATAAACAGACATGCACAACACACACACACACACACACACACACACACACACACACACACACACAATCTCAGATGACAAAGCTTTGTTCCAGAATGCTTCTTAGGGGAGAGGAGACACAGCCTCAAGTGGTAAGCTCCTTCTTCTATGTGGAACTTCTTCAGTGGAAGAACTCAAGCATTAAAATATTAAAAATTACCTTCTTCCAGATAATTTACATAAATGAGTCCAGATTTAAACTTTAGCAGGGTGAGATCAGATTATGTGATTTTCATAGGGTTGGTGCTCTAGTTTTCACATGTGAGGGCCTTCATAGTCAAATATTTTTCTCTATGCAAATTAGCTTCAAACAAACAGCACTGCTGATCCCCACCCTTTGGATTCTCTTTCATGCCCTTTTAATTTCCCTTTTGGCCCACATCAAGAACCACATATTTGAATATCATGTAGGATTTAGTTTTTAAATTTGGTTGTGGTTTGTACTTAGAAAAACTGCTTGATACTGGACAGGTATACTTCTGCAGTTTGTGTTTACTTACAAGTTCAAAGAGGTCTTTTCTTGTTTCAACCTAGTCTCTTTTCAGAGTCTAGATAATGTTGGACTGATGCTTACCAAATAGCATGTTGCTGAAGCATCTCAAATGGCCACAATGGATCTTCTTCTTGACTAGTAACTTGTCCTAGATCCCAGTATTTTAAACACCTGCCTAGACTAGAAGGTGGAAAGGACACAGCACTTACCCAGACCCACTGTCTGTTTCCACATAATATGCTCTGTAAGTGTGTGTCCAGTATCAGATTTAATACCACTTAAGGGAATGCCTGGGCAAGATCATCCCACATCTGGATAATGCAACCACTGGGAATCACCTTCATCTCTCAGTGAAAGTTGTTCTTGGAATTTCCTTCTTGCACTCTTCTTTTGAACTCTACATTTTGCAAGCTAAATTTGATCATACCAAATATTGCCAATGCCCTGCCTTAAATGGAGAAATTTAGAAATATTTGTGTAGAAATTATAAAACTGTACAGAACTGACCACCTTAAAATCACCAGCATTTTTTCATTGGACAGGCAAATTTTACTAGGATACTGAAACAATTCTCCAGGTTGAATACCATCAATTCTCAAGCTGTTAGGCTATGTCATGGCCCCATTCAGAGAAAAGTGATGGCCTCATAGGCTTCCACTTTGGTCAAGCTGGTGGCCCCACGTTCATTTCCCTGGACCCATTCTCAGCATTCTGAGAAGCCCTGTATTGAGGGATCTCTTCTTGAATCAGAACTACCATTCCTGGGGTATGTGCAACATAATTGCTTCTACCTAGAATAGAGTCTCAGTCATGAGATTAGCAGATACAAAGGCAGAGAGATTACCTAGTCTCACCTCATTTTTACAACTATGCTATGAAAGAGATCCTAGATTTACCCCAAAGTTCAGAGAGTAAGAAACGAGGGTTATAGAGACAACATGATTGTAAATTCAAAAATCAGTTGAACATTTGAGGCAACCACTGTTTTGCCCATGTGATTCTGCTTTCCAATTCCAAATCATTTATGATCCGTTTATAGTGAGTGACACAATTTTTTTGACAGTAGAGAACGGTAGAAATTTCAATAGAGTTAGAATGAAACAGTTTTAGTTTTGAGTCCTGCTTATGCGTTTCGTAAGTCTTGCCTACTTGGGCAAATTCTTTAATCTCTTTAAGCTCCAGTTTCCTGATGGAGATAATAACACATGTCTTGCTGAATATTTGTGAGACTTCAACATTCTAAAGTATGTGAAAATTTAAAGTATAGATCTTGGAACACAATAAGGGTTCATAATGTTATTTTTCTCCCTGTCTGTCATCTTTTCCTTTTCACTCCTTCTCTTCTTTCTTTCTCTTTTTCTTTGTCTTTGTCTTCCTTCCATGCAAAGTCTAGTTATTAGTGAAGTTCGCCTTTCAATTCCAAGTTCAGTCTTCTTCTGGAAGGCTAGTCTGAGGTGGTGCATT
The DNA here is from genome assembly GCF_003255815.1 of Theropithecus gelada. NCBI lineage: Eukaryota > Metazoa > Chordata > Mammalia > Primates > Cercopithecidae > Theropithecus > Theropithecus gelada. Next base: position 129,322,054 of record NC_037676.1, read on the forward strand.
TATGGGCTAGGGTAGGAATAAGGCAAAATTCTGAACTAAAAGTAAATAGAAGCATTCATTTGGAGGATGAACTTGCAGTGATCTCCAAAGACCAAGGAGTAGAGGCTGATGCTGAATTTGGGTCTGACCATATTTCTAATGCACTTCTCAGCAGAGCACTCCCACCCTTGACTTCTCCTACTCATTCATATGACTCTTGCTTCTTCTAAACCGTATGTTCTCAAAATGTGTTCCCCAGACAACATCAGCATCACCTGGGAACTTCTCAGAGAAGCCAATGCTTGGACCACATCCTAGACCTACTAAATCAGAAACTCTGGGTGTGGAACCCAGAAATTTGTATTTTAATAAGCCTTCCAGGTCCCCCTAATGCATGCTCAAGTTTGAGAACCACTGCCCTTCACCAATCTTACTTCAGGTGTCCCCTCCTACACCAAGGAAAAAGCAACCTTGAAACTTGACATTAGACTGTCAAATCTTAAACAGGTGTACTCCCACGTGAGCCTTAGGTTAGCAAATGCTCTAACTAAATTCAGTACCCCAGGCTAGGATCCTGATGTGGGTCAGGGATGTTGATTCAGCTAACTTGTTTCTCAAAAAAATGCTTTTGAAGTGTCTGAGTTAAATAAACATTTGCAATAAACCCAAACTTTACTACTTGGCCTCTTTCATTAAGTCCTTATCAAAATCCTCTCTTGGAGCCTGTTCAAAGGAGAGTCTGAAGACAAGACAGGCTTATAACTCCTGCTTCCCAGGTCATAGGATTCATGTGCTATGAGAACCATACTGCTGCTGCATGCTTTCATCACTCTGCCCCATCCCCTGAAACATTTAGAGTAAATATTTCTTCTTAATAAAAATGAATATGAGAAAATTTTAATGTCCACAACTGTCCTGCAAGATATGTTATTTTTTTTATATACATCAGGAAACCCAGTCAGTGATTGGTTGCTAGAGCAGATGCTGTTAATTTCACACTCCATGTCCCTGGAGCTCGCTGCTGAGTTCACCTGAAGCTTACAGCTTCTTACTTCAAGTGCTTCTCAACCCATCAGACCAGCAGCTAGAAATTGCCAGGGGTAGCTCTCACACGGTGAGAGAAAAGAGACAGGGGATACATATCCTAGCTGGCTTGTCCCTTGGCAGGAAAAATCTGAGGTTTACATGGTGACTCAAATGGTCCCCAGAAGGACTGAACCCCTACAGTCTGAACAGCTGAACAGCTGAACAGCTGTTCAGACTATGCTATGAAAGAGATCCTAGATTTACCCCCAAGTTCAGAGAGTAAGAAACGAGGGTTTCAAACAGCAACAGTTTGAACAGCTCATTCAGACCCCCTCTTTATTGCTTTCTCTCCCTTCTGTCTCACTTTCCTCAGTTCCTTCCTTATTTGAGATCAAATTCCAAATAAATTCCTGTGCTCAAGTTTTTGTTTCAGAATCTACTTCAGGAACTCATACCAAAGTAGTTGGATGACTTGATCAAGGTTTTACATATATTACATGAGTGCAAAAGTAATTGCAGCTTTTGCATGGTCGGAATTTGCCATTTGATATTGGAATACGTTCTTACAGAAATGTGGTTATGTTATACATCATTTTAATGGACATTTCTCAATTTATTTTTTTGATAAGGACTTATTGCTTGATGTTTATTTTATGTTTATTTTAGACTATGGAAATAATATCAGACAAAAAGCAGATTAGAGCAATTTTCTTATTCGAGTTCAAAATGGGTTGTAAAGTAGCAGAGACAACTCGCAACATCACCAACGCCTTTAGCCCAGGAACTGCTAATGAACGTACAGTGCAGTCATTGTGCAAGAAGTTTTGCAAAGGAGACTAGAGCCTTGAAGATGAGGAGCATAGTGACCAGCCATTGGAAGTTGACAAAGACCAAGTAAGAGGAATCATTGAAGCTGATCCTCTTACAACTGCAGAAGAAGTTGCCAAAGAACCCAGTGTTGATCACTGTATGGTGTTTTGGCATTTCAAGCAAATTGGAAAGATGAAAAACTCAATAAGTAGGTGCCTCATGAGCTGAGCAAAAATCCAAAAAAATCATCATTTTGAAGTGTTGTCTTCTTTTATTCTATGCAACAACAATGAACCATTTTGCAATCAGATTGTGATGTGCAATAAAAAGTGGATTTTATATATGGCAACTAGCAATGGCCAACTCAATGGCCATTGAGAAGAAGCTCCAAAGCACTTCTCGAAGTCAAACTTGCACCAAAAAAGGTCATGGTCACTATTTGGTGGTCTGCTGCTGGTCTGATCCATGACAGCTCTCCAAATCCTGGCGAAACCATTACATCTGAGAAGTATGCTCAACAAGTCAATGAGCTGCGTCAAAAACTGTGGCATCTGCAGTTGGCATTGGTCAACACAAAGGGTCCAATACTTCTCCACGACAGTGCTCAACTGCACATTGCACAACCAGTGCTTCAGAAGTTGAGCGAATTGGGCTTCATAGTTTTGCCTCATCTACCATATTCACCTGACTTCTCACCAACTGACTACCACTTCTTCAAGTATCTCGACAACTGTTTGCAGGGAAAACACTTCCACAACCAGCAGGATGCAGAAAATGCTTTCTAAGAGTTTGTCGAATTCTGAAGCACAGATTTTTAGGCTACAGGCATAAACTGACTTATTTCTCATTGGCAAAAATGTGTCGATTGTAATGGTTCCTATTTTGATGAATAAATATGTGTTTGAGCCTAGTTATAATGTTGTAAAATTTATGGTCTGAAACTGCAATTACTTTTGCACCAACCTAGGATTCATCCCATATTCTACCATATTGCAAAGAAAATGTAAGATTCTGGTGTTGAGTTTGAATACTTCATTCTTGTTGATATTCCCCAAGGGCCTGGCATTGTGCAAGCATGTAAGAGATGATGGGGGCTAATTTAGAAAATCAACGACTGTCGAATTCTCACCTTCCCAAACCCCTCAGCTTTTTAAGAGCAAATTAAATTTGACAACACACTTTTGTATCTCCTATTACTGTTGACTTTCCCAACATCTATATGACATGCACAGGACCATAATACCCAACAGGAAATAATAATTAATTGAATAAATGAGTAAATCATATAGTACATTTCACAGTAGACAATAAGGTCCTAAAATTTTGAATCACACCAAAGGTCATACTGCTGATTAACAACCCAGCAGAGCTAAAAGCCCTGCATCTTCAGGACTAATTTAGTGTTTTTTCTATTCCATCTTTTCACACCCTTTAAGGGTAAATGTTTTCCCAATATTTTTCCAACACTGGAAGAAAACTTATATGGTCGAAAGCAATCTATTATTATGAGTACCACTCAAAGAAAGTAACTGTCCAGAACAAATTTATAGTGAAAAACTCTAATTTGTGTTTTTGAACAAATAAGGTCTTTTGGCAGCTGAATATGAAAGATGTAATGACTGGTACAGCCCACACTCAAGAGCAGATTGTGACCAGAGGACAACTCCAAGCCAGAATCTTTGGGGGCTGTTATATTCTTCAGGCCACAGCACTCTGAAATGTTGACAAAGTCTCGTAACATTCTCTCATCTAGGAGTCAGTAAGCATGTTTTAGACATCTATTATGTGCAAAGCCCGAGGCTAGACACTTCTCAAAATGTATGTATGATAATAAATTGCCCTATATCTTGTTTTTTCATTTACTGCTATGCCAAATACAGGCCTCTATCCTCATGTGAGACACCTAATGGTATAAGACATCTTATGGATATTATTGAAATAGCTCCTAATCTGAAGTTTGCATTAGGCTTTTGGTGAATACACTTTATGTAGTTATAGAAGTTCTCGTTTGCAGTTTGTGGAGAGTTTGTCGTGAATGGATATTAAAACTTATTTATTGAGAATAATCATAAGATTTTTAAAAATTTGTTAATATAGTAAATTACTTAAATTAATTTTCTAATGCTAAACCAGCCTTGATAACCTTGGAGGAATAAAAACCCTAGTTGGTGATGACATATTCTCATTTTGATTTACTACTGGAGTAAGTAGGCTGATATTTTGCTTAGGTTATGTATCCGTGTCATGAGTGATATGGCTTATAATTTTCCTTAGTTCTTTTCATTTTGTCAGGTTTTCTTATCAAGATTATTCAAGTCTCATAAAATGAATTTGGAAGTGTTCCCTTTTTTCCTACATTTGGAAGAGTTTATTTAAGACTGGAATTATTTGTTCCATTAATATTTGGTAAAACGTATCCAGATAACCATCTGACCTAGAGTTTTCTTTGTAATGAGATTTTAAACTACCAGTTTGATATCTTTATGTTTATAAAAAAGATCAAGTTTTCTATTACTTATTAAGCCAGATTTGGTAAGCTTTATATTTATAGGAATGTCATATTTTCACATTCTTCATGATTATTACTATTAAACTACATAGTATACCATAATTTGCAGGCCACATAGGACCATCAGGTTGTATCCAAATTGTCATTATATATAATGCTACAATAGATTCTTTTATGCTCTTACTGTTTCCTTGCTGTGATTTCCTTAGCACAAATTCATTGGAACAGAATGTTTGGTTTAATTCATTAATGCATCTTTTTCAAGTCATCTTAACTACTGTTTCTTGATGGACAAGACAGGTATTAAAATACAAACACATTAAAAAGATCAGCCGGGCGTGGTGGCTCACGCCTGTAATCCCAGCACTTTGGGAGGCCGAGGCGGGCAGATTACCTGAGGTCAGGAGTTCAAGACCAGCCTGGCCACATGGTGAAACCCTGTCTCTACTAAAAAATATATAAAACTTAGCCGGGCGTGGTGGCACACGCCTGTAAACCCAGCTACTCAGGAGGCTGAGGCAGGAGAGTTGCTTGAGCCCAGGAGATGGAGGTTGCAGTTAGCTGAGATCGTGCCACTGTACTCCAGCCTGGCTGACAGAGCAAGACTCTGTCTCAAAAAAAAAAAAAAAAAAAAAAAAAGATCTTGGGTTTGCTACTTATATTGCTTAATGCAAATGACTGTAGTAACCTTTAAATATGATATACTCAACTCAGAGGACATAATTTCTTCCCTATATTAAATACCACCTTTGCCAGAGACATCTTACTTTTCCAATCTTTGCTTTTAAGATGTAGTCTGGAGTGGGTGACATTTATTTTTGTTGATTTGATTGGTTATTGTTATTGATGGTGACATTTCTTTAGAACTCAGATCATCCTGAAAATCGGTGTGCATTTGCATTTGCTTTTGACAAAATTATTCACCAAGAATGTTCTAGGAAAAAATAGCTGGCTGGTATTGGAGACAACTGTTAACCCTACTCTAGAAAATAGTGTGTTTGGTAACTGCAAAGATAACTAAAAGCTGAAGGAGAGTCATCTTTTCAGTTCTGTTGGTTGCCTGAGATATGCTTGTTGTTAAGAAACACATCAGTTTGGATGCTAGTCATTTGATGACTTTGATGGCTTTGATGGCTCTGACTTTGTTTAGAGAAATTGATCGGTAGAACTTGGTATTGGATGATCATCAATGGAGACCAGAATGAGATTTCTTTGTAAAATGAAGAATGAGATAAATGAAAAGGGATCAGTTGTTTTATGTTTACTATGTTTATAGATGTTGACAACAAATTTATACAATTTAAACCAATTTATAATATGGTTAAACAAATCTTCTGTAGTCTTTTCTCAGCAGCAGTTTCCGCAGATAGTCTCATCTTCATATCTGTTCCCAGACCTAGTGCTACTTAAATTACTAGTGATTTAAGTTATCCCTTTTACTCACTGTATGCTTCCTGTGGGTACAGATTTCCTATTTTACTTATTTGAACCATATATGTGCCTTAGCACATAGCAAACCATGCAAAAATTTTTTGAATGTGTGAATCAGAAGTTTGCCTACATCAGTAGTAGTATCTAGCCCTTCAAATTTCATGGTTCACTTTAGTTTTTCAAAATGAGTTTGGTAGCCAACTGGGCTACAAACTTTTATTTCTTCAAAATTAAATACATACAAAGCATAACAAAAACTTATGCTTCCAGTCAGTTCTTACTGGACACGAACACCTGCTGAAAACAAGTATGAACTGAAAAAATTATAAAACAATAATCTGAAATCAACAGGGAGTGCACAAAAACAGGCAGATCCTATAAAGGAGCTATAAAAACTTGGAGAAAGGGATGGCATGGGGTGGGTTAGCCACTATGTACGGCTTTTAGCATGACAGAAGAGTGAATCAGTGCCACATAGTGTAGCTAACACTTCAACAGAAAATATGCAGTCTTTCTGACAATATGACACAGTTCAGGGCAACCAAAACCACTGGAAAGTGAGTAGGTGAAGGATTTCTGGAAACAAGACGGCAGAGAGAGCAAATCAAAAATGTTAGCTGGTGGCTGAGTATGTTTGTATGAGGCAGACTCAACACAACACGGAGTAAGATAAAAGCACTAAATAACATTGCACTCAAGAAACAGGCTTTGTAGCTTTAGCATGACTAAGTTAATTTATGGTTCAAATGAAAACATTAATATATTTGAAGGAGTACCACAGAATTTAGAGTTCAGAACATGGCTCAACATTATTTGATATATAACTGGGAAAATGTAACATTTTCAAGAGAAAAGACAATCAATGAAGGTAAAATCTAAGATAACTCCAATGTTAGAAATAACAATAAATGGACTTTAAGGCAGCTATTATTACTGTCCTCAGTGACATAAAGAAAAACATGGTCAGAATAAGAAATAGAAACCATAAAAAGAAATTTAAAAATTATAGAAATAATAATTTAAAAATTTTATTAGATGGAGTTACAAAGAGGAAAAAGAAAAAAGTCAGTGAACTTAAAGATAGGTCTGTAGACATTATCCAATCTAAAGTAAAGTAGGAAAAAAGGTTTTTTAATTAATGAAAGACCAGATTCTTAGGGACTTGTGGGACACACCACATGGTCTAACATATATGGAATTGGAGTCAAAGAAGGTGAAGAATGGGACAGAAATTTTATTTTTATAATGGCTAAAACTTCCTCAATATCATGAAAGACTTCAATGTATGAACTAATGAAGTTCAGTAAACTCAAATATGATAAATGCAGATAAAAAATACAGGGATATTATAACTAAATTGCTGACCAAAGAGAAAAGATATTTCTAGAATATCTAGAAAGCAGTCAGAGAAAACATACATGTTGCATATAGAGGGACAACAATTTATAAAGACAGCTGGCTTCTCCTCAGAAACTATGGAAATTAAAAGACAGTGAAACATGTCTTTATAAAGCACTGAAAACAAAAACGAAAAAAACCTGTCAATGTAGAATTCCATATCCAGTAAATGTATCCTCCAAAAAAACTGATTTGAAGACATTTTTAGATAAAGAAAAACTGAGAAATTTTTGTCATCAGTCTCAGACTATAAAGAAGGTATTTCACACCAAAGAAAATGATACTAAAAGGGAATTTAGATCTTCAGAAACAAATGAAAAGTAGTAGATATTCTAAATACCTGTGTAAATATAAAATAACATTTTATCTATTTTTAAAAGGCATCTGATTGTCTACATCAAAAATTTTAACATTTTCTTGTGGGCTTATAATACATAGAGGCCTCACAAAGCTATGACAATTCTGGCAGAGAAAGAAATGGATCAATATGGTTGCACATTTTCTATATTTTATGTGAATTAAAACAGTATTAATTCTAAATGTATTATGAAAATTAAGATGGTATTTTGTAAATTCTAGACCAACCACTAAAAAATGTGTACAAAGAGGTGTGAAAAGAACTTCAGCAGGTAATATGCTACAGAGAAAATACAGTAACCATTAGAAGGCAAGATCCATTAGAGAAGGGATTTTTTTTTTAATTGCTTTACTCTTACAGTAGTGCCTGGTATAAAGTTCATGCTCAAAAATCTATTTTTACATAAATAAATGAATGAATGTATTATGCCCCTGAAAATGCTACTTTTTACAACTTTATCGAGGCATAATTGACAAAATTAAAATTATATATATATTGAAGATATGCAACTTAATTTTTTAATATACATATCCATTATGAAATAGTCACCCAATCAAGCTGGTTAACATCTCCAACACATTACACAGTTACCATTTTCTTTACTTTTCTTTTGAAAATGGTATTAATGTACCCTTAACTTAGAGTTTTTTTTCTTCTTTATCTCTTTTACAGGAGATAAATAAAGGCTTGGAAGAAATACAACATAATACTATTGGTTATTTCTGAAGTGTGGTGGGGTGGTAAGATGGGTGATAAGGGTCAATATAGTATAGTAGTCAGAGGTACAGACCTGAAATCAGACTGCTTGTGCCAGATTCTTGTCGCTACCACTTACTAGCTGTGTTTCTTGAGGCATGTTTGTTATTTTCTCTGAACATCCATTTTCTAGTTATAAAATGAGAACAAAAGCATCTAAATCAAAAAGTTGTCAGCAGGATTTAATTAAAAGATACCAATAAAATGCTTGATATAGTTCCTGGCACATAGTAAGTACTCAATAAATACTAAGTTTTCCCCCAGATTCCAAGTTTTCTGTAGCGCATCATTTTACTTTTAGCATTAAAAAATGTTATTATTGTTATGTTGTTCTATTTCTGAAAAACCCTAGCATGATCATACACATAGAAAATATAAAACAATTGACAAAATAACTCCTGGAACCAATAAGCAATTGTAGCAAAGCTGGAGCGTACAAAGCTAACATACAAAAGTCAATGGCTTCCCTATATATCAGTAATGGACAAGAGACATTTGAAATTAAAAACATATTGCTGTTTACATTAGCATCAAAACAAATGAGATATTTAGCTATAAATCTATCAAAATATGTATAAGGTCTATATGAGGAGTAAAAACTCTGATGAAAGGTATCAAAGAAGAACTAAATAAATGAAGAGGTACTCCATGTTCATGAATAGGAGAACTCAATATTGTCAAGAGGTCACTTTGTCCCAGCTTGTTCTAATGCAATTCCAATTAAAATCCCAGGAAGTTATTCTGTGGATATCAACAAAGTAATTTGAAACTTTCTATGAAAAAACAAACGACTCAGAATAGCAAACCCAATATTTAAGGGAAAGAATAGAGCAAGAGGACTGAAATTACCTGACTTCAAGACTTATATGAGGCCACAGTGATCAAGACAATGTGGTATTGGGCAAAAAAAAAAAAAAAGGGGATCAACAGAACAGAACAGAAAGCTCATAAATAGACCCACATAAATGTAGTCAATTGATCTTTGACAAATGAGCAAAGGCAATACAATTGAACAAAAACAGTCTCTTCAGCAAATGGTACTAGAACAATTGGACCTTCACGTGCAGAAAAATGAGTCTAGACATAGCTCTTACATCCTTTACAAAAATTAACTCAAACTAAATTACAGACCTAAATGTAAAACCAAAGCTGTAAAACTCCGAAAAGGTAACGTAGGAGAAATTTAGATGATCTTGGGTGCGAAGATGACTTTATATATGCAATCAAAAGCTTGGAAGAAATAATTAACCTGGATATTATATAATTGATAACCTAAATTTTATTAAAATTAAAAACTTCTGATTGCCGAAAGGTAATGCCAAAAGAATAATAATACAAGCCACAGAATGGGAGAAAATATTTGCAAAAGACACACTTGATAAAGGACTGTTATCCAAAATATACAAAGAACTCCACAATAAGAAAACAATGCCTTGATTAAAAAATGGGCCAAATACCTTCACAGACACTTTACAGAAGAAAATATAAGGCAGTGGATAACCATATGAACAGATGCTCCCTAATGTATGTCATCAGAGAAATGCAAATTAAAACAACAGGATAACGCTACACACTTATTAGATTGGCCAAAATGCAGAACACTGATAGCACCAATGCTGGCAAGGATGTGGAGTTATAGGAACTCTTGTTTATTGCTGGTAGGAATGCAAAATGTTACAGCCACTTTAGAAGTTAATTTGTTTCTTACAAAACAAAACATACTCTTACCCCATGATCCAGCAAACATAATCTTTGCTATTTACCTAAATGAGTTAAAAATGTAAGTCTGCACAAAACCCTTCACACCAATTTATATGAGAGGTTTATTTAAAAATTCCTAAACTTAGAAACAACCAAGCTATCCTTCAGTAGATTAGATAAATAAAATGTGACACATCCAGGAATATTTTTAAGCACTTAAAAAAAGATAGATACGGCCGGGCGCGGTGGCTCAAGCCTGTAATCCCAGCACTTTGGGAGGCCGAGGCGGGCGGATCACGAGGTCAGGAGATCGAGACCATCCTGGCTAACACGGTGAAACCCCGTCTCTACTAAAAATACAAAAAACTAGCCGGGCGTGGTGGCGGGCGCCTGTAGTCCCAGCTACTCGGAGGCTGAGGCAGGAGAATGGCCTGAACCTGGGAGGCGGAGCTTGCAGTGAGCCGAGATCGCGCCACTGCACTCCAGCCTGGGTGACACAGCGCGAGACTCCGTCTCAAAAAAAAAAAAAAAAAAGATAGATAGCTCCACCAAGCCACAAAAATGAATGGAAGAACTTTAAATGTATAAGTGAAGTTTAAATGCATTACTAACTGAAAGAAGCTGACTTGAAAAGGCTACATATTGTATTATTCCAACCATATGACGTTCTGGAAAAGGCCAAACTGTGAAGACAGTAAAAAGATCAGTAAAAAGATTCCTCTAGGAGTTAGTGGGGAGGAGGGATAAATAGGTAGAGCACAGAAGATTTTTAGGGCATGAAACTATTCTGTACTACAGTAATACTGATATTACTGATACTACAATTGTGGATACATACCATTATGTATTATCAAAATCTATAGACGGAACAACAGCAGGAATGAACCCTAAACTCTCAACTTTGGGTAATAATGATTTGTTAACTTAGGTTTATTGATTTTAACAAATGTACCACTGTAGTATGTCAAGTTCACAGTGCAGTAGGTTGGACGTGTGTGGGAACAAGTGGTACAGGGAAACTCTCTGGTTAATTATTCTGTACAACGAGTACAGGGAAACTCTTCTGCTTAATCATTCTGTAAACTTAAACCTGCTCTAAAAGAATAAAGTTTAAAAAAAAAAAAAAAACATGGCTTGGAAAAAATGCAGGTCTTGTTTTCTACAAAAAGGTGGAATATACAAAGAATCAGGAGTATTTAAGTTTGAGAACAGGATGACTATGCACTCTGGCAGTTAAACTCTGAATTTATGTATTCATTGATGGCTTTTAGAGGAGTGGATGTTATGGAAGGCATATGCACACCTGTCAATTACTTGCATTTACTATCCTACAGAATGTATTTGGAAAAAGGCAGTAGTTCTCAAAGTGTAGTCCTGGACTAGTGGTGCCAGTATCACCCAGGAACTCCTTACAAATGCAAATTCTCAGGACCTGCTCCAGATTTACTGAATGAGAAACTCTCAAGATTAGTCCCAGCTATCAGTGTTTAAAACCCTCCCAGTGACTCTAATGTTTGCAAATGTTTAAGAACTACTCTCTTGAGACATGCAGATGCTGCATTCAACTAAGTTACCATCTGAGTGCTTCACAGTGTATCCATCATTCATTAAGGGTCTGTGGTTGCATGCAACAGAAACTGTTCCAGACTGACTTAAGTAAAACAAAACAAAACAAAACAAAACAAATCTATAGGAAGTTTATCTGTGAGTAATTTCCAGAATCAAGTAAAGAGGGAAACAACTAGACCTCAGGAAGAGTAATCAAAGAAACAGGATTTCATAAGGAGTGTTTCAAAACTGACATTCTTTCAACTACCTTCTGTGCAAGTGTGACTTACTAGGAGTCAGAATTCTAGAACACAGTCACCTAGTGGCAGAGACAGGAGGCATTGGCACTGTGACTCATAGTCCCAGAAGGTCCATAGTTAGTGGCAGTTTTAGGGACATGGGCAGCAGGGCAGGCAGAACACTCCATTTCAACTTTAAGGAGGCAGTGTGACAGAGTAGAAGGTATATGGAGTTTGACATTAGAAATGTCTTGATTTCATTCTCTCCACTCTGCTGCTTATTACCATTGGACTTTGGAGAAATTACTTAATCAGCCTGAACATCAGTTGCAAAATTAGCTGGTTTGACATGAGGATTAGAGAAAATGTAGACAGAGGAGCTGGCACATAGTAGGTAGTGACTTTCACTGGGCACTATCACCAATCCTTGAATCATCAGCTATTGTTTATTTCCCTTCCCACAGGTTTAGGGAGGGCTCCTTGGATACCATCTAGATACTAGCTATTACCCAGTGGTACCCTAGGGGTCAGAATAGGCTAATACTCCTCCTAACATGTCTCATACTTCCAGAGATTAAATTCGATTGTAGATTTGTCTGAAGATGGGGGAAAGTAACCTTTGAAATAAAGTCATTAAGAGCTGGCCTTTCTGCTGTATTTCAGCAAGGGGAATGAGTCACCATTTCCCCACCTACATGTATGTGTAAATACAAAGCAAGGTTAGGCAACTACCTGCTGTTGCTTTATTCTCTGTGGCCCTAACCTGTTTCTATGGCAGCAGCTTGTGAAATGGTAAAAAATGCAATGATTGCATGACCTAATTCAGGCCTGGTGCTTCAAGTGGGAAACATGTACGGGCCTCTCTGTGTCATACATACACTCAGAGCCCTAGAGCAATTGAAACAGATCCTTGTGGAAATGAATTCAGAGCCCTACACCTACTCATTACATAACTTGAGGTTAAAGAAACAAAGCCCTGTGGATGGGTGTGCCTGGGTGTGTGAGCCAGAGAGAAATACACAAGATACCTAGAGCCCAGCCCTACTCTTACTAAGCAGAAAAGGAAAGCCAGAAAGTACATCTTTGTCATGGGTAGCTAGAATGTTCTCTGCTCCAGAGGGTCTCATGAGAGAAGAAAAGAGAAAATTAACATCTACTGTATGTTAGAAAACAGGCTTGGTGATGTTGCTAAGGTTATCTCAAACTTTACAACAGTTGTCATTTTTTGAGCTGAGCATGATGAAGTAACAATCCTCAGATAATGAAGAAACTGAAGCTCAGGAAAATGAAGTCAAATTGCTAATGAATGGTAGTGGCCAGCTGGTAACTGAGATCTGTGTGGCCATAGATCCACATTCTAGCTCTGCACCTTGCTGTCAGTGAGGGAGAGACATGGTCAGTCCCATTTGGCTCTATCCCAGTGAGGTAGTGTGAGATGATAGTCAGACTGCCATCACTCTCACTCGATAGACATTCACAGCACACCAGAAATGAATTTTCTTTCCACTGCGTCTTTCTGGAGTAGAAAAAGATGGGCACCATTCTTGTAGTCAAAAACTAGAAGGGACTATATACTTGATACAAAGAGATAAACATGGAAGCTTCTCATGCTCATCTTTATCTTTGTGCAGGATTCTCAGCAAGAAAGAAAGAAGAAAATAGACTCAAAAGGCAGAGGAATTTACAGCAAGTTTTTTCTTACTGTTTATTTTTCAATCTTTACAATGACCATGAAAATTTAGCCAATGTCCCCTGAGGTCCAATGGGTCGGTGTCCTATCAAGTTAGAGAACGGATGATCCACACTGTAAAATAATTCCTTCCTTCTTGTATTAATGAATTCATTTATTCTCTTAAACACAATTACGTGCCAGACATATGCTCATTGCAGACATTCCTGAGATAATGAAGACCTAGACCTTAAAAAACTCTGAGTCTAGCCGTAAAAAGAGCAAAACCTGGTCAGTGCTACAGATACATGTAGGGTACTAGAAAACCACAGAGAGTGACTCCTCCAGGAGTGAGATCTGACAATTCTAAGAAGTTGTGACAGTACTAGAGTTGAAAGGCAGAGAGGGACAGCAGCAGGGGACAGAGAAATGTATGGAAGGGCAGTGCCTCAAGCAGAGGCACCCTGTGCAAAGGCAAAGAGGCAGGAGAGAATTTTTGCCTTTTAGGAAAGAGCAAGTAATCTAAAAAATTGAACTGTGAAGTCTGAGGAAGAGATAGGAGATAAAGTTGGAAAAATAAACAGCTAAATCTGGAAGGAAGTTAAGGATTTGCTCAGGATCCCAAAGTTTGGTAAGTGGTAGGCATGGAACTCAACTCTTTTGGCTCACATTATAGATATATGTCCATGAAACAAAGTCAACTCTTTAAAAAATGTGATCCTTGACCTTCAAGGATGATTGAAAGTTGCTGAAAGAATGAGACCTTACTACATTTCCTCATGGTAAAGCTATATTAAATCATACCCTTTGAAGTTGATATATTCTATGATGATTCTTCTATGTGTTATACAATCTATATTGTTGACCAATAGGAAGCACTGAATAATCTCTTGGTGTTTGACTAAAGTTAAGAACTTCCAAAGGCCATGACTTCCTTGCCCATCTACTATTTACGTATTCACTTGCTTACATGGTTAGATTCCACATGTGCCCTACCATTTAGCTTCTCCTTCTCTCTGCTTCTGTTTTCCTACTAGTGCACTGTCTCAGAACATGTTGTTTTAGAGGCTCAGCTCACCATGTAAGAAGCCCAATGACTTTGAGTCCACTATGTGTTGGAGACCATAGGAAAAGACAGCATAGAGAGAGAGAAAGAAGGTCCTAGCTGTTGCAACCCTCCCAGCCTTATGAGTTTTCTCAGTCCAGATGCCTGACTAAAGGGTCCCTTGAGATGACCATAGTCCCAGTCTTCATCTAACTGCAACTTCTTGAGACCCTCAGTCAGGAAAGCCCAGCCAAGCTCCTCCCAAATTCTTGACCCTCAGAAACTGAGAGATAATAGACAATGGTTATTTATTTTTAAGATACTAAGCTTTAGAGTGATTTGATATGGAGAAATCAGTGATACAGATTGTGAATGGTCTTTTGAGTAGAAAAATCATACAGAATATTGCTTCTTACAATGCCTGCTTCTCTGTATCTTTGACCTGGCTGCTTGTCCTTCTCTTCATCCATCCAAATTTGCCCATGCGTGAAGATTCCACTCAGATCCCAACTTCCCAATGAATCTTTCTCTGATCATCCTAGTCCACAATGATCTGTCTTCAACAAAGTCAAGATCAGGAGTCCACAGATTTGCCTGAAAAGCAGAATCCCTAAGGAGTTTGTTAAAAGGATGCATGCCCGGGAGCTAGCCCAGACCTACTAAATTAGAATGGAAGGGCTGGGGACCAAGCATCTTTACTGGCCTGGTCTCAGTTGGTGGACTGGTGTAGATCAGTTTTTGAAAATAAGTCATCTGGACCACAAATTTGAGCCCAAGATTATTTATTTACTGCTTTATAATACTTTCTCATTGTAATGAGTCTTTAAATGTTTTAAGAGTAGAACTCTTTTCTCTTTGTTCATTCACTATGTGAAGATTTATTGCACACTTGCTATTCACTGGGCATTATACTAGGTGCTGGCAACACAGAGATGAGTAAGCACTAAGATCTCTCACAAAGAGATCACAGGCGATTGCTGCAGGGTAAAAAACTGGGCAGTGACTCAGAAAGGCAGCTGGAGGTGGGATGAAGTAACATGCTCAGCTGGTGCTAAAGAAACCCTGAAGCTTTTATAAGAACAGTCAGCTAGGCAAACAGGTAAAACCAGGGTGAGGAGGCTGCCTATCATTTGCTCTCCTTCCTTCTATCCATTCCTATTCATGCACAAATTCTTTCCCCACTTCAAGGCTTTCCTTGATATTCAGCATAAGCCAATTTTACTTGTATAGAGCCATCTTCAGGGAGGACCAAACAATGTGTTCTCTGAAGTTTGTACCCTCCAAAAGATCACTTTGCCCACAGGACAGTCAACATTCTAACAAATTATTTTAAACCACATATTAGGCACTTATTATATTACAGGTTGCTTTGCTAATTTTCCATTCTTTGCTCAGAGTATTTCTTTGAAATAAGCACTCATACTTTACCCTCTTGCCCACCTACCTTTTCCATTAAATGCAGAGGTAAATGCCTCTGCATTTACCTTACTTTGGGCCTCCAAACATATACTCATCATCATCTATGCCTAGCCTGGACCCAGCTAACCCAGCTGTCTACTACCTGAGAATGTATTTTTCAATACTAGACTTAAACTCAATATACTATATTATTTTCCTATTGCTGTAAAAAATCACCACAAGCTTAATGGCTTAAAATAATACAGATTTATTATGTTACAGTTCTGAAGGTGAGAAGTCAAAAATGGGTCCTGTTAGGCTAAAACCAAAATGACAATAGGGCTATATTCTTTCTGGAGGCTCCAGAGAAGAATCCATTCCCCTGCCTTTACCAGCTTCTGAGAGCTATGGGCATTCCTTGACTGACTGTCTTTTCTTCCAACATCAAAGCCAGCAGTCTATCATTATCTCTGTCTTCTGACATCCTCTTTCCCTTTTGTAAAGACTCTTCTGATTACATTGGGTCCATATGGATAATCCAGGATAATCTCTCCATCTCAAGATCCTTAATTTAGTCACACCTGCAAAGTACCTTTTGCCATGAAAGTTAAAATATTTGCAGGTTCTGGAGGAATTAGGATGTGGACCTCCGTAGAGTGCAGTTATTCTTCCTATTTTACTTAATGTTTCCCAAGCAATGAGAAACACGGTTCTAAGTTCTCCTTCCTACCTTCCACTGAACACATTTCATCCAAGGATCAGAGGGAAGGAAAGCAGAGTTCACACCAGGACTGCCATGTCTCCTTACCAGAGTGCATCTGAATCTAATGGCACAGAGTATTTATTCATCTACAATTGGGTATCATTAACATTATCAATGACGTTCTCCTAGTAATTCTAACTGTGCCCCCTGTTGCAATTTTTCTCAGTCACTATGTCAGTCATTCAGATAGAATTTCTCTCCTCACAGCAATTTTGTGAGTCTGCTCTCTCCTCATCTACTCCTTATTCTCACTGTGTCTTACGGAATTTACCTTTGTAGACTGCATGGTCCATCTATAAAATATATGCAAGCTTTGATCCCTCTGTCTCTTTGCCTACACTGAGATCTAGTTGATCCTTGAAGACACCATGCACTAAAATCCTCTAAATGCAGGATGCTGGTTGATCCTTTCCCCCCTTTTTTGATATTCTCCATCTTAGATTCCATACTCCACTTTTTCAACCGTTGTTTGGCTTGTTCTTTTCTCTGACCTTCAATGACATCCACCTTCTCCATGGTGGATGGGTGAATCCCTACTGACTTTTCTGTGCCCATCCCCTATACCCTGAAGGTACCAAGAATAAATGACATAATTGAGCAAATGGGCATTATCAATTCAAAATTACCAACAATCATTAGTTCCTCAACTTTGTTCCCTGACTTAACAATATTTCTGTAGTCACCTCCCTTCCCTTTCCACTTCAATATTCTCATGCCTTTAACATCCTTCAAGGCCCAGCCCACTTTCTATCTCCTTACCAAAGCAATGCATAAAACCACCAGCCCCCTCATCATTGATTGTCATAATCAATGCCTCCCTCCTGTTAATTCTAAAAACATTTGTCTACACTCTTGGAGCAGCTAAGCATTCTCCCTTGACCAAATTCTTATTTTCTTCATAAGTGTGTAAGATCTTAAAACAGATGTTATTTAAAAATATATTTTGCTTTATGCCTTAGACACTAGTCTTACTACACAGTAGGTCCTAAATATAAATTTTCTGAATGCATGTATGAATTAATGATAACAAAACATTGAAGCATTCTTCAGTGATACCACCATGACTGGTTGGAAACTCATTCATCTGGCCTTATGAAAGCCAGTATTTTTCTTCAACAAGATATTTTTCCACAACAGAAGACTCGGAATATCAATTAGAAGAATAACCTCCAGTCACTTGTAGTAACAAGCTTTCTTTTTCAAGCTTGCAAATTCCTGTTCTCAAAACAAAAAACAAAAAAGAGGTGTATGCAAGGTGTGTGTGTGTATATATATCGTGTATATATATGTATATACATATATATGATATATGTATACATATATGTATATATGTATATATGTATGTATACGTATATACGTATGTGTGTG
Source organism: Theropithecus gelada (assembly GCF_003255815.1). Classification (NCBI taxonomy): domain Eukaryota; kingdom Metazoa; phylum Chordata; class Mammalia; order Primates; family Cercopithecidae; genus Theropithecus; species Theropithecus gelada. The sequence goes on from NC_037676.1 coordinate 129,340,052, forward strand.
TATAGTATATATGTGTGTATACGTATATATGTGTGTATGTGTGTATACGTATATATGTGAATATATATGTGTGTATATATAGAGAGAGACTTATAAATCTTATCAAAACAAGCTCTTGAAGTTGAAACATTTTATGTTTTGTCAACAAAGTGTAATGGTAGTCATATTACCTAAATTATTTTCAGTCCCCACTTTTCTGGTATTTTAAGCTTTCCTGGCAGAACCAAAAGAAGGGTGGAAATAAAGTCAGGGGGTTGGGGGTGTGGGGAAAGGAGAGGTTTAAGAAGGGGATGCTTCCAAGCTAAAAGCACAGAAAATAGAACATCGTTCCAGAAATGAGGCTCCATGCAGCTTTTGACAATGGTTCAAAGCTGTCATGCTTCTTTAATTCCTATATGCGTCAGCAGAGAAAGGTTTCAGTATTCCCACCGAAACCAGAGATATTTTAGATTTATGTGATCCACACCCTTGGAATCAAGGCATTAACATGTTCTGCTGGAGGCATTGAAAAGCTTAGCATCTGCCTTTCAAAAAGGAAGAGTTTCCTGTAAAACAAATGAAGTCAATCATAAGTGGAACAGGTCCAGGTTATTATGGGAGCTCTCGTGGCTCAGGCAAGGCTGGGCTTAGAAAGAGTTTCTGCTTGTTTTTCACCTCACACCCTCCTTCCCTAATGAATTCCTCATTAGCTTTGGGCGCTTCAGTGGCTGGGCAGATCATGTGGTGTGTTTCTAAGTACTACAGAGGTTTAGCAAAACACTATGCCCTTGCCTAAGAGCCTCCACTCAGAGACAGGTGTATGACTCAACTTTATCAAGTGCCCTGGGAAGCCAGTGATGATGGGTAATTGTTCTTTAATGCCAAGTTGAGGAGCTCTTGAGGCACTTAACTATTGTTAACCAATTAAGCTACATATAAACATTCGCCTTCCATGGCTAAAGGCCAAGTGGAAGCTAAGGTCATCAGCAGAGAAAAAGATTCATTTGCTAAGATTCAGCTTCTGTCTATTGTCAAAGCTCATCATTTTTGTTTAATTTGCATAAGATTTGCTTTCATTAAAGTCAGCAGGATACACCAGTAAATGAGAAATCAAATGAATGTTCCTACAGGAACAATTCCTAACCAGGGCATATACCCCTCTGGGGGGCCTTAACACATCTGCTGTGCAGGTTCTGGTCATATGGCTCAAACTACTCTCATACCTGCCCCTAAAGAAGACTCGCTTCCCAGTCCCCATTTGACATAGTGAGCTCACTGTTACCTTTAGAATTTCATAGTAGTATTTCTCAAGTTTTAGAGGGAAGAAACAATTTGGCCAACTACTGACCTTAAAATGTGATTTTTAATTTTTGCTTCTTACAGTGAGAAGCATTTAAACTTGAAGCATGTAACCAGGTTCTCAACCGTAGCTGCCCATAGGGTTCATTTCTGATATTTAAAAAATTCCAGAATCATCGCTTCTTACCTGAGGATTATACTTCATTAGATTTGGAGTGAGTCTTTGAGATGTATCTATATCTAATTTAATATCTAAACATATATAACATAGAGATATATCTATAAGCATATAGATTAACATGAATTAATTAATGCATCAATGTTTATTTGATCAATAATCAAAATAAAATACATGTCTTATTTTTCTTTGTAGTATCTTCTGCCTCTGGCACAAACACTGGCATGCAGTAAAAATTCAATATATGTCTGTTAAATTAACGCGTGACTTTATATTCTTCCTACAGGATATATTCTGAGGTTCCTTTTTTTTTCTCTGGAGTCAGCTTTCTCTAGGTTCTGTCAGTTTTCTTTTATGTACCTAGACATTCTTTCAGTTCGTTGAACTTGCCACGTTCCCTCCCAACACAAGGACGTCATACTTATCTCTCTTCTCACCCTTCTTAGCCCATGATTTCTATTTATACTTTAAATCCCAGCTCAAAGACCATTTACCCATAGGCACCTTCATTGACATCTGCTGAGGAACCTATACCCCTCATGGACAACTTAAGTACATTCCTCATCGTACTCTTTCTTGAGACTGTTATTCTTTCTCTCAAGATCCTCATCTGTTTGAAATTCTATAGTCAGAAACGTTAAGTATTTGTTTAATATATCTCTTCATCTCCCCCACCCCCCATACATAAAGCACCATAAGGACAGGTACAGGGTGTGTGTGTGCACATTCCCACTTGCACCACCAGAAATTTGTATTGCTTACACACAGGAAGTGCTCAAAAACTATTTGCATCCAAGAACTCTTTGGATAATGAGTAAATGAGTGAGAGAGGCCCTTTTATCAGTATAAGGGCTGACCAGCAAGGTATCTAGCAGGTGCAGGGATTAAATAGCAAAACTATACTTCTTGCCAGAAAGACTTAGAACCAAAAGAATGGAAATTGGAGTCAGGAAAATCCTTGGCCCAGAAAAAAAAAAAAAAAGTATCATTTTTGTGGCATTAATAGCACCCATTCACACTGTTTTATGAACCATACACTAGTAATGGTAAAAAGTTTGGGTTTGTCAGTTAAGCTTGAATTCATGTTCTCATTTCATCCCTTCACTTTCAACTTTTAACTAATTGAAATATCTTGAATGCCCAACTGGGGAAGCAACTCATCACAATACACTTAACATGTACCCTAGAATGTAAAGTATGATAATAAAATTAAATAAAATAATAAAAAAGAGCGCAGGTTCTGAAGAAACACGGCTTAGGTTGGACTCCCAGCTTGAACTCTATTTAGTGTGAGAATGGAGAAAGACCTTCATCTCTCTATGCCTCAGGTTCCTCATTTACCAACTGGGGATGAGTTAATAGAACCAGATCCCTGGGATTGTGATGATTATTAAATAAACTAATGTAAACTAAGTGCCTAGGCCAAGTCTTGGCATTCTGCATTTGCACTTTTTATTAGCGCTCAGCTAAATGTCAACAGGAGAAAGCAGGAAAGATCTAAAATTGACACCCTAACATCACAATTAAAAGAACTAGAGAAACAAGAGCAAACAAACTCAAAAACTAGCAGAAGACAAGAAATAACTAAGATCAGAGCAGAACTGAAGGAGCTAGAGACACAATAAAACCCTTCAAAAAATCAACAATTCCAGGAGCTGGGTTTTTGAAAAGATTAAAAAAATAGATAGACCGCTAGCCAGACTTATAAAGAATAAAAGAGAGAAGAATCAAATAGACACAATAAAAAATGACAAAGGGGGTATCACCACTGATCCCACAGAAATACAAACTACCATCGCAGGAAATACTACAAACACCTCTATGCAAATAAACTAGAAAATCTAGAAGAAATGAATAAATTCCTGGACACATATGCCTTCCCAAGACTAAACCAGGAAGAAGTTGAATCCCTGAATAGACCAATAAAAAGTTCTGAAATTGAGGCAGTAATTAATTGCCCACCAACTAAAAAAAGCACAGGACCAGACGGATTCACAGCCAAATTCTACCAGAGGTACAAAGAGGAGCTGGTACCATTCCTTATGAAACCATTCCAAACAATAGAAAAAGAGAGACTCCTCCCTAACTCATTTTATGAGGCCAGCATCATCCTGATACCAAAGCCTGGCAGAGACACAACAAAAAAAGAGAATTTTAGGCCAATATTCCTGATGAACATCAATGTGAAAATCCTCAATAAAATACTGGCAAACTGAATCCAGCAGCACATCAAAAAGCTTATCCCGCACAATCAAGTCGGCTTCATCTCTGGGATGCAAGGCTGGTTCAACATATGCAAATCAGTAAATGCAATCCATCACATAATCAGAACCAAAGACAAAAACCACATGATAATCTCAATAGATGCAGAAAAGGCCTTCGACAAAATTCAACAGCCTTTCATTCTAAAAACTTGCAATAAACTAGGTATCAGTGGAAGGTATCTCAAAATAATAAGAGCTATTTATGACAAACCCACAGCCAGTATCATACAGAATGGGCAAAAGCTGGAAGCATTCCCTTTGAAAACCCGCACAAGACAAAGATGCCCTCTTTCACCACTCCTATTCAACATAGTATTGGAAGTTCTGACGAGGGCAATCAGGCAACAGAAAGAAATAAAGGGTATTCAAATAGGAAGAGAGGAAGTCAAATTGTCTCTGTTTGCAGATCACATGATTGTATATTTAGAAAACACCATCATCTCTGCTCAGAATCTCCTTAAGCTAATAAGCAACTTTAGCAAATTCTCAGAGTACAAAACCAATGTGCAAAAATCACAAGCATTCCTATATACCAATAATAGACCAACAGAGAGCCAAATTACAAGTGAACTACTATTCACAATTGCTACAAAGAGAATAAATACCTAGGACTACAACTTGTAAATAATGTGAAAGACTTCTTCAAGGAGAACTACAAACTGCTGTTCAAGGAAATAAGAGAGGACACAAAAAAATGGAAAAACATTCCATGCTCGTGGATAGGAAGAATCACTGTCGTGAAAATGGCCATACTCCCCAAAGTAAGTTATAGATTCAATGCTATCCCCATCAAGCTACCACGGACTTTCTTCACAGAATTAGAAAAAACTGCTTTAAATTTCATATGGATCCAAAAAAGAACCTATACAGCCAAGACAATCCTAAGCAAAAAGAACAAAGCTGGAGGCATCATGCTACCTGACTTCAAACTATACTACAAGGCTACAGTCACCAAAACAGCATGGTACTGGTACCACAACAGATATATAAACCAATGCAATAGAACAGAGGCCTCAGAAATAACACCACACATCTACAAACCTGACAAACAGGTTTTGACAAACCTGACAAAAATAAGCAATGGGGAAAGAATTCCCTATTTAATAAATGGTGTTGGGAAAACTGGCTAGCCAGATGCAGAAAACTGAAACTGGACCCCTTCCTTGTAGATTATACAAAAATTAACTCAAGATGGATTATAGACTTAAATGTAAGACCTAAAACCATAAAATCCCTAAAAGAAAACCCAGGCAACATCATTCAGGACATAGGCATGGGTGAAGATTTTATGACTAAAACACCAAAATCAATGGCAACAGAAGCCAAAATTGACAAATGGGATCTAATTAAACTAAAGGGCTTCTGCACAGCAGAAGAAACTATCATCAGAGTGAACAGGCAACCTACAGAATGGGAGAAAAGTTTTGCAATTTATCCATCTGACAAAGATCCAGAATATCCAGAATCTACAAGGAACTTAAATGTACAAGAAAAAAGAAAACCAAACAACTCTACCAAAAAGTGAGTGAAGGATATGAACAGACACTTCTCAAAAGAAGACATTTATGTGGCCAAGAAACATATGAAGAAAAGCTCATCATCACTGGTCATTAGAGAAATGCAAATCAAAACCACAATGAGATACCATCCCATACCAGTTAGAATGGCATTCATTAAAATGTCAGGAAACAACAGATGCTGGAGACGATGTGGGGAAATAGGAATGCTTTCATACTGTTGGTGGGAGTGTAAATTAGTTCAACTTTGTGGAAGACAGTGTGGTGATTCCTCAAGGATCTAGAATTAGAAATACCATTTGACCCAGCAATCCCATTACTGGATATATACTCAAAGGATTATAAATCATTCTACTATAGAGACACATGCACACGTATATTTACTGCAGCATTGTTCACAATAGCAAAGACTTGGAACCAACCCAAATGCTTCTCAATGATAGACTGGATAAAGAAAATGTGGCACATATACACCATGGAATACTATGCAGCCATAAAAAAGGATGAGTTCATGTCTTTTTTGAGGACGTGGATGAAGCTGGAAACCATCATTCCCAGCAAACTAACACAGGAACAAAAAACCAAACACCACATGTTCTCACTCATAAGTGGGTGTTGAACAATGAGAACATGTGGACACAGGGTATGGAACATCACACACTGGGGCCTGTCAGGGGGTGGGGGCCAAGGGGAGGGATAGCATTGGGAGAAATACCTAATGTAGATGACAGGTTGGTGGGTGCAGCAAACCACCATGGCATTTGTATACCTATGGAACAAACCTGCACATTCTGCACATGTATCCCAGAACTTAAGGTATAATAATAAAAGAAAACAAAATAGTGAAAAGGAAAACATAGAAACTAGTATGTATTGAACACCTATGACATGCCAAGAACTACCAAATGTAATTTAGGTCAAATTAATCCTCATTTAATCTTCACAACCTCCCCAAACATGGTTAAAATTTAACTGCAAGAAGATTGTATACCTTGCAAATTTTCACAAAGAGAACTCTGGTATTTACTTCTCCTACTTTGTGAACATCGATTCTTTAAGGGGACAGAAATAGATTATATCTTGCTGAAACTATTTCTTAGAAAATTTATGATTAAAGGAAATTCTTTGCAATCCATCAAAACAACATTTGTATCCATGGAAACTTTCACCTCTTGGAGGCGGATGGTCATCATTCAGATTTCCCCATGTAGGACCTCAAAGAATATTGAGCTTAAATCATTTCTGTAAAAAAGAAAGAGCCCAAAATAGCACTGGGACCTTAAACCAGTTTTTAAACTTCTCTGAACTTCAACATTCTCCTTTTAAAAATAGGGATGATAAATGGGGATCACTTGACTAGCATCTCTGCATTCTACTACCTGCCCCAGTTCCTAGTACTTACCATTTTACTCTCTGCTTCTATAAATTTGACTTTTTAGATTTCAAATGTAAGAACATGCAGTATTTTTCTTTCTGTGCCTGGCTTGTTTTGCTTAGCATCATCCGTGCTATTGCAAATGATAGGATTTCCTTCTTTGTGTAATGTCCAATTCTATTATACGTATATGTCACATTTTCTTTGTCCATTATCTGTTGATGTACACTTCAGTTGATTCCATATCTTGGCTATTGTGAGTAATGCTGCAGTTAACACAGGACATCAAAATGTCATATTGTGTAATGTAAGTGTATACATTTTTAATTTGTCAATTAGATCTTAATAAAACTGGAGTGAAAATTATAATTTTAAAGAGTATAATGCCAATCTTATCTGCCAGATAGTGTTGTAGTAAGAATCAAATTAGTGCCATTCAAACCATAGTCTTTCCACAGATCCCAATCTACCCCCATAACCACCAGCCCCAACCCAGGCTCACTGAATTGGAATTTCTGAAGGTGGGACCAGAAATCTGTTTTAAAAATATTCTCCTATTCATCTTTTTGCATGCCGAAGTATAAGAAAAACTGAATTAAATGATGCAATGAATAAAATATAACTTTGTGAACTGGAAAACATTTTTACAAATGTAAATGTGTTGTCTCCCCACACTACCCTCTCTTTCTCCTTCTCCTTCTACCTCCTCTTCTTCCCTCCTCTTTTCTATCCACACTCTAGCTCCTCTACTCCCACTGTGTCCTATCCATTTTGCCTCCTCTCCCCAACAAACTGAAAATCTTTTGTCTATAAAGGGCTTGTGTTCTTTCCAATCTTCAGGGTTCTGTAAATAATATATATTCAAATAACACTTGATGTATGAATGCATGGGCAAATGAACAAATTACAGAAGGTGTCCAATGATGTCAATATTATTTTCTTTTTACATATTACATCTTATTCAATCTACATATTTTCTCCCTAAAAACTCAAATGTCTTCACGTGTGCCAGCTCATGCACCTTTGCCTTCAGAAAATCTTTCTGAATCAGAAAGAGGTAGAAATCCCACCCCTGTCCCCTAAATCCCAAACCTAGACAGATAGGGAAATAGAAATTGGGAGAATTTTGGTGCTTGGATCAAAACATTCAAGGAGGACAAATCGGGGTCTGGTATTTAGATTTCCCAACCTCTGACTGCTGTCTTTTATAGTCACAGTCTTTGGATTTAGAAGACAAGATCACCTCTAGCTGCCCTCTCCCTAGCAGTGGGGTCTAGAAAAGGATATGTGATTGATCTATAACTCTGTGTGCTTTAAGACTTAAATTAGAGAACATTTTAAAAAGGCCTGAAGCATAGTAAGTGCTTGGTAAATATGACATCTCTTTCCTCATGTTCTTTTGGGCTGGTTCCTACAAACGTTATCAACAAAATGTACTTGGCTGTCTTCACTAGAAATATCTTTATTGAGAGCAACAGAGTGCAGTCTTGCTCTTTGATCTGCATTCCTTCAACAACTGGGTGAAGGGCTTAAGCTAAAAATGAGAAATGGAACCAGGCCAATGTTCTCAGCATGTGCTCCTTTCACTACCTGAATCAGAATCCCTGGATATTTTGCTAAAAATGCAGACTCCTGAGCTCTACCCGCAAACTCCCCAGAGTTCCAGGGTGTGTATCCTAGAAATCTGTATCTTTAGCAAGCACCTCAGGTGAGCCTTATATTCTCTTTAGAGAATCATTGCTTTAGTTCATTAGATGTAAGCCTTAACTGTACATGAGAAAGAGCTGGGAAACTCCTAAAAAATGTTGAAGCCCAGATTTCTCCCCAGAAAAAAATAAATAAGAATATCTGAGGTGGAGGAGTGGGTGGGCATTGAATAAAAGTTAGGATGGATGGGAAGTGAAGAGAAGAACAGTAACCAGCTAAACCTATTTTTTCTTCTAATATATCCATTCGCATTTAAATTTGTCTACTGTGGGAGGAGAAAAAATAAGCCAAGAAATTATAAGAATATGTTTTATTGAACTTTATTTTTTCTAAATCAAGAGCATAACATGAGGAATCAGTAGCATTTTGGAAAGAAGACTTTCTTTCTTTCTGACTAGGATTCACTGAAGCTGTAAAGCCAAGATGAATTGAAGGCAAGGTTAAGATTCTTCTGTAAGCTACCTTCTAGCAAAGATGCTATTCAGATGACCAATGTGCACTGCTGCACTGAGGAACCCTTACCTAGCATTTCAACAGCCTGTACTTTTAATTATTATACTAACATTTTGTCTACTGTCAAATGCTTGGAAATCATTTAATATCTTCCCATTTCTATGCAACACATGTACTGATATTCATGAAGTCAATTCCTTCAGCAGTGTCTAGACTGAATGTCAATAGGGTCTGCTGAGGGAAATACTTTTCACAGAGGGAGGATATTAATAATGGAATTTAGAAATTATTTTTAATTTGCTTTAATAAAGGATCAGATGAAACAAGACTGCTGTGCCCCGTTAATGTTCTACTGCATAAATAAATGTAACCTGGCTAAATCATTTTGAATGTCAAAGATGAGAAATGATCAACTTAACGTAATTTACTTTTAGCGGATATCATCTCCATAATTTTGCAAGCCGAAGTCTAGTAATCTATGGTATGGTAGAGTTATTTGCTTGTATCCTATGTGGGACAGTGAACTTTTGGAGGCAACCTCCAACTTTTGGAAATCCAATTCATGAAAAAGATTAAAAACTGGATTTTTCAAGCATGCTTGGCAATAATGTGCTTCTCCAAACAAAGCAACAATGACAAAAACAACCTGAGAATGCCCCTCCAAAAATAGTCCAAGCTTCGAAGTGTGAAGAAAGGAGGAAAAACTGCTCCCCAAAAGTTCTTACAAAACTGTTGCCATCACTGGGTTTGTAGCAGATCCTCTGCCAAATCTCTCCTGCACTTTACCACACTCATTTCCCCCAACAACCCCAGCAAGGAGACCCAGTTATTGCCCCTATTTGTTATTGTTGCTTCGTTAAAACTTCTGGTTCAGCGTCGAGTTAATCACACTCCTCAGTATATGGCCTATTTTATTATTTTTCTGTACAAGGCCCCTGTTACGTAATGGATGTATCCCTTTTTTCCCCTCCACGCCCCATTCTCATTCCCTCCTCTCTCCCATGGATAACTATTCCATGGCATTGTGTGTGTATTTTATTTGAATGTGTTCTTGTATAATGGGTAATATGTGAATGATAATGTGTTGTAGCCGTTTCTTACTTTTTCATTAAGAACTATATTTTTAAGATCCATTGATATTCCTCTGTGTACCTCTAATACACTGTGATTATCTATTAATCTGACTTTACAGATGAGTGAATTGAGGCCTAGAAAGTAAATTGCCCAGCACAGCATCACATAGTTATTAAGTTGTAAAGCTGGTCTCCAGCTCACTTTTACTCCAAAGTTAGTACTCTTGACTACTCCACTATATGGCTTCCCTTTAAAATCATTATGTTTAGTTTTCACAACAACCCTGTGAGGCTAAATAACTTATCTAAGGTCACTCAGCTAGTTAGTGGCAGAGCTTGGATGACAACTCAGGCCTGCATGACCCTTGATCCTGTGGGCTTTTCATTTTATGATCCAATGACCTGCCATTGCTAGGGTCTTCTAAGTTAGATCACTCTTGCAACTCCTTTCTCTGTTCTTTATTTGTATTTGGTAGGCTGGAATATGGGGAGGGTACCTTTCCTTATCAAACAGCAAAATGTGGGGTGTCTGGAGTCGTGTGGAGAGGCCTGATGTGTGTGTCAGTTCAAATATCACTGTGGACAGTACTGTAGTGATTAGATTCATCTGGACCCACAAGGCCAAGGAAGGCTATGTGTGCAATCTGTCCTCTCAAGGTGGATTTCTGCCAAGGTCTCATGCTGGAATAATGACAGAGCTACTACATTCTTTCTCCAAGGTTGACATGATGCAATAGGTCTGGTGACAGGAGGTTTTTCTTTCTCTAGTTGCCCTTGGACACTTCACGGCTATGTCTACTGGGGTTATGTAAAACTCCTTGTATGCCTTGGCAGGTGGCCCTGGGAACTTGACTGCATTATTCTTGTAGTAAGCACTCAAGCAGGGTGAAATGAAGAGTCAATTCTGCTGAATAACTTCTGAAGCTTTTAGGTCAATCTACTTGGAGTCTAGTCTTGTGAACGAAGCTTATAAGTACCTCAATTAAACTAAAGATGTAAAAAGTGTATGTGTATGTTTGTAAGACACTTGATTTCACCATTTTGCATTTGGACAACCAGTTTGGATGAGCACATTTCCTGATGTGCCAAGGAGAGAGAAGACAGAAGTTTTCAAAATATTGAACAGAGTTTTAAAAGATTCTAATATGAACTTGAGAAGTTGGCTTGTGTGGAAAAAACGAATCGGGATGAACTTTAGAGTAAAACAAAGTACAAATACCAGGCTGACTTCTTTCTAGTGTGACCTTGGGCAATTTACTTAACCTTGGCTTATTTTCTCAAACATGAACTGAAGACAATGACATATATTTCACAACTGTATTATGAAATAGTGTGCAAAAATGCATATAAAATGCGTGGCACATTATGAGACATTCATTGAATGTTAGGTCACCATCAGAAAGAAGAGACTGGCAAATATTTTAGTATCTCAGCTGATTTTAAAGATCTTTTTTGTTGAAGTTAAATTATAGATTTTTTTTTCTTTGCCCTTTCAGTTCATTTGGTAGAGGACAGCTTAGCTGGGCCTTGAAGCATTTGGAAGGTCATTCTGTGCATGAATTTGTTTTGGCATTTATTTCTGCCTTCTATATTTTATTTTATCCACTGCCAAGGGGGCATTTTGATTGGCACGGGAGCCAAGTGAAACAAAGCACTCCCTCCGAGGGACATACACTAAGCAGCTCTATGAGAACAACCTCCTTTCTGTCATATAAGGGCTGACTTTCTTCCTCTTCACTTTGTTTCTGAGAGATTTTTGATGTTTTCCTGGCCCTGTCAGTTTTATTCCTGGCTTGCCTTATTCACCAACACCACAAGACACTATCAGCTCAGACTCAGAAACAGGATGCCAACATTGCAGAATCCATTTAGACATGGTAACGTCTAGTCTGAGGCTTACAGGGGACTGTGACTAAATTTATTTTAAAGCTTAAATGGAGGGAAAGGTTTCTCTGCCTGTCTGACACTTGGTTTCATTACTCAGCCTCTTTCTTAGTGATAGAGATTTTGTTCACTGTCCCTTGAAAGATATCAATCACCTGAGCTCACCTGTTCCATTAGCTGTACTTTTGATCAGTGGCTCCAGAATGAATCATCTGAAAATTTCTACTGCATTAAGCAGAGCCCCTTTCAAGTAGCCCAGGGATGAAATGCATTATTCAATAAGTTCTATTCTCTCCAGTGCCCAAAGAAATTTGGAAGATGCAGTGACTCTGCTTTAGAAGAGAACTGAGAGGATCATGTGTTCATAGGAAGCGTGCATTACATTTTGAACTGAAAACTTCTCAGAAAGGAAACGTGTAATAAACAGCAAGGCGACTTAGAATGAGGTTGGGAGGAGGTAAACCTTCAGTCCTAAAACACTGGTAACCCATGGTTACCTGGGGAGATTGTTCCAAATGCAGGTTCCCTGCCATCCCTAGAGGACTCTGATTTTTGTATTTGGAAATCTGGAATTTGAAGGTGACCTTGATGGACACCGACCCTGAGAATTACCAGCCTAGAGGTTCTGCACACCTTCCTCAATGACCATGCATTACAGATTATATTTCTAAAATGTTACTTAATCTCATTCTAACTGAAGAAAAAAGAATGAAAAATGGCTAGTGGTAAAATTTTGAACTTAGCAGCTGTGTTCTCAATTTTAAAATTTTCCCTGAGAGTGATTATTATCTATTTCTCAGATAATTCTTTCGATCTTCCTTTTGGAGAAAATGTTAGAATTTTACATCTCTGACCTCTTGGAGTTAAGTGTGGCCAGGAAGAGCTTTAGCAATAATATGTGAACAGTGGTGTCTGATGAGATTTGGTATGAGGCTGGTCTGTCAGTAGAGATCCCAGGGTGACTGATGGGCAGAGATTGCCTGCCAACCCACAAGGGACATGTAGAGTGAATGAGAAATAAATGTTCATGATTTGATTTACAGGTTGCTTTTTAGTGAAGCAGAACCTAGCCTAACCTGACTTACAAACAGTAACTAACTATGTGACTGCAGGCAAGGAGGTTAAGATCTCTGAGTCTCATTATCACTACTTAAGTAAAAAATGCAGTACCCACAACTAATGGTTGTGGGGAAGATTAAATAAAATTAATTGTGTAGAAGACCCTTACCTACTTCCTGACTCGTTAGTCACTCAATGGGTATTGGTTTGTTTTCTCGTTCCCCACAGCCTTTATCCCCAATGTGTGCATGCATTTGATCACAAGGAATAAATCTGCATATTTATAAATATGTTTCTAGTAATATCTTAAGTAGAATAACTCCTTTCTACAAATAAGTTAATATTTGTAAAAGGACACTTAAGAAGATAAATTTATTCTGTGACATCAAGAAGCTCAGTGAATCAGTCCGAGTTATAGAATCTTAACAATTAGGGCATTCATTGAGGATAGAAGGTAATCATGCCAAACACGCAGATTGGCACCTGCAAAGATGAATATGAGAAATTGGGAAACCTCTGTCTTCAAGAAGCTAATAGTCTAGTTATGAGCTAGCTTTTCTGCACCATAATTGAGTAATTTTATACAATGATGCAAGTTCTGTAAGATAGATATGCACAGAATACAGTGGGAACATAGGACAGTGTAGGATGAATTGTACATAGGTAGCCAGTGATGACTTCACTGAGATTATATTTAAGCTGAGCCTTAAGTGACAAGTAAATGCTGGGCAGATGCAGGAGAAGAAGCAAAAACATAAATAAAGGTCTGAAAATTAACACCTTGTTTAAGGAATGATGGACTATAGGGTTTGGGAGCTAACGAAAGAAATGGGATCAAGTGGTAAAAGATGGGTGCATGCAGGTAAGTTAGGTCAGATTGTGATGTTTGGATTTAGTGACTGAATAATGGAACAGTGACTAAGATTTAGATTATAAAACAGACATGATTAAAGTTGTGCTTGTGAAGAGAACCTTGAGTAAATTACTAAAGACAGGGACACATTAGATAGGTTTTCAAAATTTCCAGTGGGAGAAATAATGACTTAACTGTGGCTATTATCCTAGAAATAGATATGAAGAATAAGATTCAAGAGCTAGGTCTAGGTACAATCAAATTGATTGTATACTGAATGTGAGAGACCAAACTAAGTTCAAAAACTGATCAAATATTCTAACTGGAACAAACAGATGATTGATGTGGACATTGGCCAAAACAGGGAACACACACACACAAAAATAAACTTCTATGGTGGGAGTATCATAAATTTGGCTTTGGATTTTTAATATAATTATTATATAAAACATAAAAAGAATATAGAAAATATATAAGCAAGTTATGAATCATAACAATGAAATGAATACTTGTGAACGCATTACACAACGTTAGAACTGGAATGTTACCAAGAACATAGATGTTAGCTGCATGCTTCTTTCCAATCCCATTCCACTATCTACTATCATTCCCCTCTTTTCATAGTTTTACCGCTTATAGCTATATTCTTACATAATAAAATTTTAATTTTTTCTACAGCATATGGTATTCTATGACTCGATTCTTTTCTCAATTATTGTTGTCATATTATTATTTAAGATTTATTCAGATTACTTTGTATAGCTATAGTTTTTTTCATTTTCCACACTGTATAACAGTACATTGACTGACTATTCTACAGCCCATCCCCACTCCTCTTGATGCAGTTGGGTTATCTCCAGTTTTTGGTTATGGCAAGAAATGCTGCTATAAACATTCTTGTATGTTTCCCCTGGCTTTGATCATTTTGGTTTTGGGGAGCACATTCTCGTATTCTAAAGCTAAGTAAAACATCTGAGTTAGATACATGTAGCTGAGAATCTCTGAGAAATAGGTCATATTTAAAGGCCATAGGCTTGATTGAGATGACTCAGCATAAGTAGATGGAAGAGAGCCAAGCTCGGGATCAAAATCATCATAAATGTGAACTCTTAAGGTATGAAGGTATGCACATTGCAGGATATGTTTGAAAGTAAGAGAAGAATCAGGAGGGTGTAATAGCAAGGGAGTCACTAAAGAGACTTTAAAGAATAATGTAGTGTACATTTTCAAAGGCAGAAAAATTGGGTGGATTTGTTCATTATAACCTCATCAGCAACTTAGGAAAAGAGAGCATATCCAAGAAATGAAGGAAAAAATCAGATAATGAGTGAATGCAAGAAAATAAGGCATTGTCCGGAAAATATATTAGTAATGAAATAAACTTGTTTGTTACAGGAGGCCAGAGTTGGACTGGGAGGTTGAAGAGATGCAGGTTCAAAAAAATGTTTTTGGAGATACAAATATGTTTACAAATGCAGGGGAGCAAATTGAGATCATGGTAGAAATGGGAAATTTGGTGTAGTCATGTCTACAGCAATATCACAGAACATTTATCACTTGCTCTCCACAGACACTCTCCCAATTTCTTTGTATTTAGTCTTTACAAAAATTCTAGAAAGAAAATATTTTATTATTTCTCTTTTTTGTTACTGCTCAACCTGCCATAGGGAACCCAGGACAGAAGAAGGAAGGTTAGTTAGAAGGCTTTGCGCAAATGCTATTGCACGGTGACGGTGAATTGAGTGAGGGAAAGTATTAAGAAGAGGGTAGATTTCAGATTATTTTTGAAGACAGGAAAAGTCTTCTGCTGGAGCAGAAGTGGGCTGTGAAGGAGACAAATAAAAGACAACTGCAAGCTTTTGGGACTGAATAACTGAAATAATGAAGTTGTATTGACTGTGATGAAGACTATTGGAAAACAGTTTGGTGTGGAGGAAGGTAGGAAGTAAGAAGTAAGTCTTTTGATATGCTGTATTTGAGATGCCTAATAACACATTCAAGTAGAGATGCTGAGTAGGTAGCTGGATATACAAACCTGGTGTTTAGATGAGAAATTTAGGCCAGAAATATAAGTGTGGGAGTCATCAGTGTGTAGATATTATTTATCTAAATTTATGAGACCAGAGATCACCAAGGGTATTAGCCCAGAGAAGTAACATTTAGAAATTGAGCCCTGGTGTAGAAAAGATGAATAGAAACCAGGAAAAAAAAAAAAAAGAGAGACTGAAAAGGAGAAGGCATCCAGGTAGAAAGTGAACCAGGTGAGTGTTTTTGGAAAATAAAATGAGGAAAGTATTGTAAGGAAGAGGAAAAAATTAACCATTTCAAAAGCTAAGTTCAAATATGAAGAGAAAAGAGAAACGGCCATTGGATCTAGTAGTGGCTAATTGCTATGTTGAACCAGGGAAACTCAGTTTCTGCATTTTGGTGACTGATTACACTTCCTAAGTAGCAGGAATGAACTACATTCAGCTCAGTGGATGCCCTTTTTTTTCACATGAATCAGAATTTTTAGTTGGTTCATTAACCAGAAGAGTTGTTGTTTGCCAATCTTTTGATGTGCATCCAAGGTTTTTCTTTGCATGGAAATAACTTGCCTAAAAACAAATATTTGAGTTTCTGTTTCAGTTTCTTCAAAGTATGGAAGAACTTAAAGACATCTAAAGCCACCTGAGGTCAGAATATGTCTACATTTTTGCAACTCTATCCAAATATTCTAAAGTTGTATTGCCCACACCTATTTCAACAGAAAAATAATACCAATTCATACTTATCAACTCTTCCTAAAATGTTCAACCTAGTTTTCCTAGAAGTTTCTATTTTTTTCTATTCTTTTCTTGATTTATAAAACAATACATACAACATGAACACATTTGGGAACAAACACTACTCTCTTTTGGTGAGAGTAGTAGAGGGTAAAGGAGGACGAAACACCATAGCTGCTTGTTGGCCCAGAGGGAATATGCCATGACTATCAGCCAGCATTTTCAGAGTGGGGAGTAGAATGTTATTAATTCCCCCCCCCAAAAAGGAAGTATATTGAGAAGATATCTTATTAAATTTGTATTCACTTGTAATTTGTATACTGACATCCCAATTTATAAAAATAAAAAGGCAACAATATCAGCAGTATTAACTTGTCACTGCCCTTCCATTATCTCATGAAAGCTAAACCCACCCTTCTGACAAACCCCAAGACTTCGCACCACTTCCCTCCCTACAGGGACCTCCTATCTGCCAGTCATCCACCCTCTGTACGGTTGGCTAACATACTTTTCAGTTATCATTTCTGGATTATTATTTAATAGACAATTTCCAGTCTCCTCTCTCTTATTTGAGATCTTAAATAAGCTTCTGGAATGCAAAGTGTAGGTCTCTTTTTTCATAGTGACCACAAATACACAGTTTAATTTTTGAGCACATAGTTATTATGTATTTTTGTTATAAAACAGTCACAAATGTCCACAATGCATTTATGCATTGTAGTATATGAAATGCTCCCTGTCCGTATTCATTAATCCAACTAATGATTTTAGAACAATTTCTGGGTGCCAAGCATGATTCTCTACCTAGTTGAAGAGGTCAATGAGGGCCTCTATGAGAAGGAAACATTGAATCTGAGACACAAATGGAAGAACAAGCAGACCTGCAGTAAAGAGGGGAACTTGTCAGGCCCCATCACAAGAATAACTGGAGCATACTGGAGACACAATCATAAAGTACAGTGAGTGAAAGGAGAGTGGCAAGAAATGAGGATGGAGTTGCAGGGGAGTTGGGGGTGGCAGGTCCTGGTAGGCTCTGGTAAACATTTCCACGTTGTTATAAGTGAAATGGGAGCCCTTGCAGAGTTTTAAGGAAAAGAGTGACATAGTCTGATTTATATTTAAGAGATTCATCCTGGCTCTGATTGAAGAATAATAGAAGCCAGGACATTAATTGGCAGACTAACATGGATTAATCTCACAGACATTATGTTGAGCAAAAGAAGCCAGGTGTAAAGGAAGCACAAGCTGTCCTGTGTTTTGATTTCTATATATTATAGACATATAATGTTCTATGCATTAATTTGTGTGGGGTTTACCAGTAGTCCAGGGAGGAGATGTGGACTAGTGCCAGTAACAATGGTGAGGGAGAGGCCTTTAGTGTGTCTGATCTTTGCTATAAACTGTTAAACAGGAAAGGAGTGGTGAGATTCTTCTTCATCTTACATAGATATAGAAATAAGTTGGAAGAGCCAATGTCTTGTCCAAAATCACAAAGCTAGTACCAATGAGCCCAGGTTTCAAGTCCAGATTATCCTACCTATTTTGTTAATGAAAAAGGTTCAGACATACACATTTATGAAAAGAAATTTTATTCAGCATCAATAGGGAGAAAAATGATTGATTATGCAACAGCATGAATTAATTTTACAGACATTACACTGAGTCCAAGAAGCCAGACACAATGAGAACCTATTATATGAAGTTCTACAACAAGCAAAGTGAATCTGTGGTCTATGGTGATGGAAGGAAGACAAGTGATTACTTCTTTGTGGTTGCAGAAAAACTTACTGAACAGGGCCATGAGAGAACTATCTGGAGTGATGGATGTATTCTATATCTTGATCCATATGTGGTTACATGATTATATATATTTGCCAAAATGTATTGAACTAAATTATTGGGGGAAAAATTCAGGGTACATAAATGCTTTCTGAAATATATAGAGGCAAAATATGACAGTGCTGGGATAAGAATCCAAGTTTTCTAATGTCAGGTCATATACCCTTGTCTGGAAGCCATAGGTCTTGGGCCTAAAGCTACTAGAGAATCCAGGTTTCTGACCCCCAGACAAAAGCCATGACTTTAGTAGCCAGTGTAACCCCTTTCCCTTTCAAGTTGTAGGTAATAAAGTCTAGAGTTCAGAATCATGTCCTGCATGGGCACAGTGAATGTTCTAGAATAAGAGAAACTATGCTGAGAATGAAAGAGTTTTTTGAGACAATAGAATAATTTTAGGTCCTGAACCATGTGAGAAAAGTGTTCTAAGAAAAGCTCTCAAGATCTAGAATGAGGCAGATAACCAAGACAGCTTAAAATAAACCCTGTAAATGGACTGGGTTAGCTTATCAGGGTTTAGAGTCATTCTAATGACACTTTTGACAACAGTGTCCACATGATTGATGCTATGAAACTGATAATGGGAGGCGATGCCCTTACAGGAATGGCATTTTGGCAAAACTCAATATCTTCTCACAGTTCATTTTTTATAAGATTCTATTCATGGAGTGCATACTTATACAATCTCATTAGTCTGCCATTAATCATTTCTAGGTCTGTCTATATTCTGTAGTTTTCAAGACTTGAGTTTGGCATACATGAAAACAATATGCTCCATTCATATAACATTTTGGTTTACAAGGCATTTGGGATCTGAATCATGAGACATTCAGGAGATGAGAGGTGATGGCTTCTGTCCCTATCTGTAGGTCCTTGGTTGAGTTAAAGCCATGAAGGAGAGTTGGGTCCGACAAGGTCCATGCTCAAATGAAACCTGAACAGCTAAAAGGATGGGAAAAACAGAGAGGCTGGCTTTGAGGTGATGAATTCGTGAGCACTCAGGCTCTCTGACGCTGTGATTTTGTTACTCCTTGTGAATCAGCTTATGCATAATAATGTCACACCTCTCTTTAGAATACATTAAAGAATACATTTAGAATACATTATACCTCCACACAGGTATACGTGTCTTGGAAGACCTAAAGTGTCCTCTTACCTTCTCCTGAAGTATTTGCCTTATGCACAGCATTCCAAGCCAGGAAGCTCTTGCTAACTTTAAAAATGGTTGGATATGAAGGTGGAGGCAGAGTTGGGTTAAGGGATCATCACACATGAAGTATCCAAGTTACCAGAAAAAGGTCACTGGACTGAAGCAGGAAACTTCTTGCTCTGGTTCTTTAGGGCATTCTACTCAGCATAGCAGCTCATTCTACTACTCTGTATTAGTTTGCTAAGGGTGTCATAACAACGTTCCACAAACCGAGTAGCTTAAACAACAGAAATGTATTGCCTTGTAGTTCTGGAGGCCAGAAGTCAAGATGTGTCCTCATCTTTGTGTGGGTTCCTCCTGAGGGCTGTGAGGGAAGGGTCTATTCCTGATGTTTCTTTCTGGTTTGTGGATGTCCTTTTTCCTGTGTCTCCTCACACCATCTTCCCTCTGTGCATGATTGTATCCAAATTTCCCCTTTTTATAAGAGCACTAGTCATGTTCGATTAAGGTCCACCCTAATGATTTCATTTTAACTTGACTACCACTGTACAGACTCTATCTCCAAATACAGTCACACTGGGGGGCAGTGAAGGTTAGGACTACAGCATGTTTGTTTGGGGTGACACAATTCAATCCATAACAGATCCCGATCCTTGGCTTCCTCATCTCCAAAACAAGTATATTTACCTTACACTGTTTTTTAAAAATTGAAAAGCAGCCAACATATTTAAAAGAACTTAGTAAACTGAAGATTCTACATAAGAACAAGGCAGTAAAAACAATGAGAGATAACAGCATAGATATACATAATAATAAGAGCTCTCTCTTACTGAGAACAACTATGAGCCTGGTAGTTCTAAATGTATTCACTTATGAATCTATGAAATCTCCTATGAAGATAGATGGTAGCATTATCTCTACTTTCCAGACGAGGAAACTGAAGGACAGCAAGTTTGGGCAATTTGCTAAGGACACAGCCTGTAAGTGGTATGGCCACTTGTAAGCCATTCCATTAGAGGCCAGAGCCTGTAAGCTTAATCACATCCGCTCCCCACACACAGTTACTAGTGAGAGAACCAACTTTAAATTTCCAGAATAAAGATTGTTACAAAAATAGAAATAGATACTAAGAAATAAAAATAGAAATTATTTCTATAGACAACTAGGTAAATGGAAAAGCAATAGATAAAATGTGAACATCTTTTAAGTATGATATACTATAGCTAAAGATAGCATGCAGTACTTTTAAGTAATACTGTATATAGAGAAGTAGATAGAAATAGATAGGTAAACTGTTAACATTAAATTTTCCTGTAGTAGAATCCCAATTAAAGCAATAATGTAGAGCAATAAGAAGCAAAATCTACTTGGATCCAAATCATTTCTGAACTTTGTGACTTTGGTCATGTTGCTTTCTGTAAATCAGTTTCTTCATTTAAAAACGTTGTTATGAGGATAGAACATGCTAGTATTTATAAAATGCTCATAAAAATTCTTGGTATAAAGTAAGCTATAGACTCAAAAATGGTGATTCCAGACCCCAAGAAATAAGAACTTGAATTTTAGAGAAATCTTCCCTTATTATCCCTGAGGTCCACTCCATAGCTTGATCAAAGGAGAAGTGGGATATTATGTACTAGACTAGTGGCAGTACCTTCAACCCACAAATAAGTTTGGCCTTTGTAAAGAGAAGGGAAACTAAAATTATTTCAGAGTTTTTATCTGCCATATACATAGGTATATGCTAATCCATCAATGGTTCAGAGGGCATAAACTGTTAATAAAGCTATTTCAGGGATGATTAAATTGAGAGTTGCTCAGGATCATACAATTTTTGAGTCAGGAATTAAACCCAGGGCTATTTCATTCCAAGGCCCATGTTACTTTCTGGTAAAACAAATAATCTTGAAATATAA
Source organism: Theropithecus gelada (assembly GCF_003255815.1). Lineage (NCBI taxonomy): Eukaryota > Metazoa > Chordata > Mammalia > Primates > Cercopithecidae > Theropithecus > Theropithecus gelada. Next base: position 129,361,360 of record NC_037676.1, read on the forward strand.
TATGTTTTCTTTGAATCCCTAATAGTGGGTGCTATTATACCCCAATTACTTAAATTGATCTTGTACATTGCCAAGAGATTAAATTATAAATTATTGAGTTCAAAAAGAGAATTTCTTCCTCCGAAGAGATGGCATCCTACAGTTTAGTTACTCTGACAGCTTTTTTTTCTTTTTTCTCCTAGTGAATTATCAGTGGGAACTACCTAGAGAAACCTGTAACTTCAGGTCTTCTGATTAATCGATTTTCTTTGGGTGCTGCTTGTCAGTGACAGAATGGTCCATGGGGACAGTTTTTCAATTAATGTTTTCAACAATGATAGGAACACAGAGCTAAGTAGAGTGTCAAGAGACATTTAGTGCAGTAGAGACATCTCATCTGTTTTTCTGCAGAATTTGCATAAAATTAGCATCTGATTATAATCACCTCAGAATGAACTGGAACCCATAAAGATGTCTTTGATTGTAAAAGTGGGGAGGAGACCCTGATGGAAGAAGAGAAGACTTCAGCCTCACAATAGAAAAGACCGTGTTTATGCACCTAAATCTAACTTAGATAGACTCCGTCTAATTCAAGGAACATGCACACTTAGGGAAATAATGAAAAGAGGCAGAAGGAGATGAAGCACCTTGGTTGAACCAGAGAAATTAGGGGTAAATGTTCCAGACTGATGACTTGAAGGAGGGTGTGCATTTTTATGCAAGGGACCATTCTGTAGAAGAAGCAGCACATTCACCCTTAAATGAGCAAAGAAAATCCCAATCACTCTCCCACTCACCCTCCCCTTTTCCTTCGTTTCTCTAGCTCTTTGTTCCCAAGAAGGCCAGCCCTTCTCTTCAGCCATGTGGCATTTGGACAGTCTAGGCTCAATCCCTGCAGGGAAAGCTCAATCAGCCAGCTGAGCCAGTCACTGAACAACCAAGTCTGATAAGCACAGGGGTGAAGTATTTAAGAAGCCTATCATGGCTGGAGGGCTAAAGCCTTGTTCTCAAATCAACTTGATAGGTAATAAAACTGACATTAAAGCAAAAACAAATCAGAGTAATAAGGCCTCTTCTGTGGGTTTCCTGTTGTTTTTTTTTTTTTTTCTCATTTGGTTCCAAATGGGGAGACAAGGGTATATTTATCATACCCTTCCCCCAGCCTCAACAGATTAAATGGGTTAATACATGAAAAGCATCAATCACAGTGTCTGGAACATTATCAGTATCAGTAAATGTTAACTATTTCTTCGAGGCTGGCCCATGTAGCTTCTGGAATTACAGACCAGGAGGAGTACAATCTGGGGGAGTATGGAGGATGTACTACTGTGTGGCAGGAGCTTTGCAAACTTCATTAAAATAGTCTTGATATTTTCAGAATCTAACGGGATTCCATATACTATTATTTTGAAATTCACTTGCACTTCTTTAGATTTTGTATCTACATGATGCATAGTAACAGTTCTTAATTTGGTTTATTCCTGGCTTATCTATGGTTGTCATTATTTCAAGAGCCTACTAAAGTTGAAATCAATTGTAGAACTACCAAAGAGAAAAAAGAAGAAGATATGTGAGCAGGATCTCACTGTTACATTTAAATGCATTGAGATGGAAGATTTAAAACACCCTATGAGTTTTCTTCTGTTTCTTTATTCACTATTAAAGGTAGTACTGTGCAACATTCTCTACCCTCTATTTTTGACATTGACATTGGGCTTATTTTGATTGTCTAAGAGGTCTTGTGCTACAAGCTAGTAGGGCGTGCTGAGATGAAGTGACAAGCAAAGATTTGCTAAATTGTATAGCTGGGGAAGAGACAGGTTTTCTGGGGGCATGAGACTTATACAGTGGGGAGACACTATTAAGAAATAGAATACAAAATTATGACTACAAAATGAGAGGCCTAAAAGCTTATGTTTCATTAGCTTCACAGGGAACTCACTTCTGCCCAAAGCCAAGGACCGTGGACATGACCTGGTAACGGCATCAAATGATTCCCTTTATTGCCTCCCCTGGGGCAAAATGGTGGCAGCAAAGCGACTTCCAATCACAACTATCTTCTTTCATTTGGCACAGGAAGGGGGAGCTCCCTCTTTAATCTCTAATAGAAACATTAAACAGCAAGCCATCACAATTTCTAGCTAAAGAGTTTTCATAGGACCTTTGCAAATGTTGCATTCCCCCTGCCCTTGTGGCAGTATGTATAATGTACCTTTTAGGAATATAAATTCAGTGTCTTGGAATACATGATTTAGAATCAGTGTTCAGTTACCAACTCTCAAATAAAAAAATAAATCCAGCATATGACTAAGTGAAAGAAGTCAATCTGAAATGGTTACATACTGTATGATTCCAACTATATGACATTTTGAGAAAGGCAAGACTGTGGAGACAGTGAAAAGGTCAGTGGTTGCCAGCGGTTAGAAGGAAGGGAGAGATGAATTGGGGAAGCACAGAGGATTCTGGGGGCAGCAAAACGGTTCTATATGATACTATAATGGTTGATACATGTCATTATACATTTGTCAAAACACGTATGCCTTGGTCCATTTAGGTTGCTCTAAGAAAATACCTTAGACTGAGTGGCTTATAAACCACAGCAATATGTTTCTGACTGTTCTGAAGTCCACGATGAAGGCACTGGCAGATTCAGGGCCTGGTGCTGGCGATCCTCTTGCTATAACTTCACTGGTGGAAGGGGCAAAGCAGCTGTCTGGGGCTTCTTACATAAAAGTATTAATCTCATTTATGAGGGCTCTGCCCTCATGACCTAGTCACCTCTAAAAGGCCCATCTCTTAAAACCATCACACTGGACTTTAGGTTTAGTGGGGATGAATTTTGTGGGGAACCCAAATAACAGACCAAAATTCACTGGGAATTGTTTTGGGGAGACATAAACATTCAGACCACAGAAGCACAGCATATACAACACCAAGAATAAATGTTTATGTAAACTGCAGATTTTCAGTGATGTCACGGAGAAAAACTTTTCCTCCACTCTCTTAGGTTTAGTGCTTGGGAACCAGTAAATTAAACTAACTAAAGAGAAGTTAACAAGAGAAAAGGCACACAGCTTTTATTGATAGTTACATGCATAGGAGTTCATAGAAAAGAAATGAAATTCAAAGACGCAATTAGACTCGGAGGGGTTATATACCATTTTAACGAAGGAAAGGTTTGGGGCTCCAAAGGATGATAAATTGTGGGGAAGTGACTAGGAAAGATATAGGGAAACAAAGGAAAAATAAGGGTTATTTTACTAAGGTCTATTTATGTAAACTTGTCTGACTCTCAATATCCAGTAATAAGAGTGGCTCTCCTCTTCCCAGTTCAAGAGAGGGAGACAGAAAGGAAATGTATGCCCTGCTTTTATTCTGATAAGAAGAGGTCAGAGAGACCCCTTCCGATGTTTGGCTGTTTTCAATTGCCTTCAGTTCAAAATAATCCTTATGTCGAAGTGACATATTTTGATGGTGGTGGTACATTCTGGTCTCTTTCAGTGATAACTGTGTGTCAATGAGTCTCGTTGATTGTAATAGATATACTGTTCTGGTGCAGGATTTGATAGTAAGAGAGGTTGTGCATGCTTGGAGACAGGATGAGTAGGTGAATGAACTTTCTGTACTCTCCACTCAATTTTTCTTTGAGCTTAATATTGCTGTAGAAATAAAATCTATTCAATAAATAAAGTAAAAAACAAATCTAGACTGAGGTAAGTAGAAGCTTTATTAGAAAAGATTATTACAAAAATCTTTATTAGAAATTACAAAAAGCTTTATTAGAAAAGAGGGAGAAGGGACTATTGGAATAGAAAGAACACTCCAACTACAAGAACAGCAACTTTCTCAGAGCTCAGGCAGAAAAGGGCTTTTCTTTTATAGGAAGGAGAGAACAGGCTAGAAAGAACCAGATGTAAGTAAGTGAGGTGGCCTGATTGGATAGTAGATCAGAGCATGTTTTACCCTCAGGCCAGCCTCTTCCTGGGAGGAGCCATTGAGAAGGAGCTAAATTCTGGCTCAACTTAGAATGCATCAGAGTTCAAGATCCTGGGGAAAAGAAAGAAGCGTAACCAAAATTTGTTCAGGTCAGGTTAATAGGCATTCCATTCTAATTGATCAGTGGGGACAATAAATTTAGCTAATCATTTATGAAGCCAAGAACAGGAGTTTGGAGCGTCTGCATCTGGCCTTGTCATAGGTAAACAATGCTGGCAATCCTTGAGCCTCATCTAATTCATATCGGGAAGGGTGGTCCTTTGGAATAAGCTATTCTCTGAAACACTTTAGTCTAAGTACAATGTATTTCACCAGCAAATACCTTGATTGTGCCTTGGAAGGAAGGGGTTGGCGATAGTGAGTCTGGAAAAGGCCAGACAAAGAGAGTGAGAATTCTGGTCCCTGAAGAGACATCCCATATGCTCTCAGGTGAGATTGTGAGAAAGGCTGGAAGAATGAAGTGGATGACTACCAAGCCCATCTTATTGCAATGTACATAGATAATACTTCATTTCACAAAAAGGAAAAGTATGCGACCAATACTAAATCAGACAGGGCACTGGGACAAGAACTAGTATGAACTAGGATATATAGTCATTTACTGTACTAATTTGCATGAATAGAAATGCAGAGAGAGCTCTATAAAAGAAAAATAGTTTATGTAATTATTAGTATAAAAACTCATAATTTACTAAGATATAATGATTGATTTGTCGTGTTATGCAACATATTTTCAATGTCATCATCTTATTATAGAGAATTGTAAAGATTTTCTTGTATGCTAAAAGTCTTTGGTCACCATCATTATTCACACTATCGTTATTTACCTGGTTATCATGATTCCTCATCATTAGAGACATTAGTAATGTAAACCTTTCTGGCTCTTTTATGGGGAAAAGGGCAGGCTTAATATGGGCATTCCTCATTTGAGTGAGCTTCACTAGTTTCACTTTATTGCACCTCACAGATACTATGTTTTTCAAAAATTGAAGGTTTGCAGCAACCCTGCCTCAAGCAAACCTATCAGCACCATTATTCCAACAACATGGGCTCATTTCCTGTTTCCATCTTACATTTTGGTAATTATCACAATATTTCAAAATTTATTATTATTATTATAGCTGTTATGGTAGTTGGTGAGCAGCGATCTTTGATGTTACTCTTGTACTTGTTTGGGGAACCATGAACCACAACCATATTAGGCAGCAAGCTTAATTGTTAAATGTTATGTGTGGTCTAACCACTTCTCCAAATGGCCATTCCCCCATCTCTTCCTCTCTGCTCAGGCTTCCCTATACCCTGAGACATAAAAATATTTAAATTAGGCTTAATAACCCAACAATAGCCTCTAAGTGTTCAGGTAACAAGAAGAGTCCCATGTCTCTCACTTTAGATCAAAACTTTGACATGATTAAGGTTACTGAGAAAGGCATATAGAAAGCTGAGACAAGCCAAAAGCTAGACTTCTTAATGCAAAACAGTTACTCACATTGTGAATGCAAAAGAAAGGTTCTTGAAAGAAATAAAAAATAAAAGATGCTACCTTCTATAATTCTACGAAGGTGCAGAGAGGTGAGGAAGCTGCAAAGGAGAAGTTGGAAGCTAGCAGAAGTTGGTTCATGAGGTTTAAGGAAAGAAGCCACCTCTATAACATAAAAGTGCATGGTGGAGCAGCAAGTGCTGATATAGAGGCTGCAGCAAGTTATCCAGAAGATCTAGCTAAGATCATTGATGAAGGTGGCTACATTAAGTAACAGATTTTTAAGTAGACCAAACAACCTTACGTTGAAAGAAGACACCATCTAGGACTCTCATAGCTACAGAGGAGAAGTCAATGCCTGGCTTTAAAGCTTCAAAAGATAAGCTGACTCTCTTGTTAGGGGCTATTGTATCTGGTGGCTTTAAGTCAAAGCCAATGTTCATTTACCATTCTGAAAATCAAAAAGTCCTTCAGAATTATGCCAAATCTACTCTGCCTGTGCTCTACAGAACAAACTGGATAGTGGCACATCTGTTTGTAGCATGGCTTACTCAAGCTTTTAAGCCCTCTGTTGAGAATTAATGCTCAGAAAAATAAGATTTATTTCAAAATATTACTGCTTATTGACAATGCACCTAGTTGCCCAAGAGCTCTGATGGAGTTGTACAAGGAGATTAATGTTGTTTTCATGCCTGCTAATACAACATTTGTTCCGAAGCCTATGGACCAATGAGTAATTTTGAATTTCAAACTTACTATTTAATAAATACATTTTGTAAGGCTATAGTTTATAGATAGTGATTCCTCTGATGGATCTCAGCAGAGTACAGAACAATATGGCTTTGAACTGTGCTGGTCCACCTATACATAGATTTTCATCTGCCTCTGCCACCCCTGAGACAGCAAGGCCCACACCTCCTCCTTCTCAGTCTACTCAACATGAAGATGTTGAGGATGAAGACCTTTATGATGATCCACCCCACTTACTAAATAGTAAATATATGTTTCCTTCTTTATGATTTTCTTCATACATTTTCTTTTCTCTAGCTTACTTTATTCTAAAAATTCATTATATAATACACATAACATAAAAATATGTTAATTGACTGTTTATGTTATCCATAAGGCTTCCGGTCTACATCAGGTTATTAGTTTAGTTTTTGGGAAGTCAAAGTTATATGCAAATTTTCAACAGTACAGGTGTCCCAAATCCCTAACTCCCACATTACTCAAGGGTCCACTGTAAGTTGAAAACTCCTGGAAAGGATTAATCACTATAGATATTAGGGCTTTCATGATTCATGGAGGGAAGTCAAAATTTCATTATTAACAGGGATATGGGAGAAGTTGATTCCAACCCTCATCAATGACTTTGAAGGGTTCAAGGATTTAGTGGTGGAAGGAGCTGCAGATGTGGTAGAAATAGCAAGAGAGGCTGGGCGTGGTAGTTCACGCCTGTAATCTCAGCACTTTGGGAAGCCAAGGTGGTGGATCACAAGGTCAGGAGATTGATACCATCCTGGCCAACATGGTGAAACCTCGTCTTTACTAAAATACAAAACATTAACCGGGTATGGTGGTGCATGCCTATAAACCCAGCTACTTGGGAGTCTGAGGCAGGGGAATCATTTGAACCCGGCAGGCGGAGGTTGCAGTGAGCTGAGACCACACCACTGCCCTCCAGGCTGGCGACAGAGCAAGACAGGAAGGGAGGGAGGGAGGGAGGAAGGAAGGAAGGGAGGAAGGGAGGAAGGAAGGAAGGAAGGAAGGAAGGGGAACTAGACGTGCATCCTGAAGATGTGACTGAATTGCTGCAATCTTATGATAAAACTTGAATGAATAAGGAGTTGCTTCACCTGAATCAGCAAAGAAAGTGGCTGCCTGAGATAGAATCTACTTCTGGTACACAGGCTTTGAATGTTGTTGAAATAAAGACAAAGGATTTAGAATATTGTACATAAACTTAATTGATAAAGTGGTAGCAGAGTTCAAGAGGATTGACTTCAAATTTGTAAAAAGTTTTATTGTAGATAAAATGTTAAATAGCAGCACATTCTACAGAGAAACTTTTCAGGAAAGGAAGAGTCAATCTATGTGGCAAAATTCATTGTTGTCATATTTTCAGAAACTGCCACACACACACCAACTATCAGCAACTACCACCCTATTCAGTCAGCAGCCATCAACACTGAGGCAAAATCTTCCACCAGCAAAATGAATATGAGTTGCTGAAGGCTCAGACATCTTTAGCATTTTTAGCAATAAACTAATTTTTAACTAAGATACGTACATTTTTAACACATATGCTACTGCACACTTAATATAGGTATAGGGTAAACATAACTTTTATATGTATTGGAAACGAAAAAATTTGTGTGACTCACTTTATTGTAATATTGGCTTTACTGTGGTGATCTGGACACAGAATCCACAGTGTCTCTGAGGAATGCCTGTAGTTTGAATATGAGTGATGCAAAGAAGGATTTTTAGCAATTGTAGTATCTCTGGATATATTTCCCACAATCTTCTGGGGTTATAGTTGCTCTTGTATCTGTTTTACCTTTCCCAATAGTGACTGCACTTAGCAGAATTTGTGCTAGGAAACATTGTTATTGTTATAAAAGTAATTTTCTGTAAAGAATAGATCATTTTGTCTGATCCACTATTTTAGTGACTCTCTGAAAAGTATTTTTCTTCATTTCACTTCTGAAACAGAATCTAGAAAAAAAAAATACCGTCAGCTGAGACATTTAGAAACATCTGTACTTTCACACAATGCATAGACAAGAAACCCTTACAGAATTATTTTTAGGAACTCTATTGAAATTAGAAATTTTCTAAAAGTATGTGCTAAAAAAGAAATGCATTTTAGCTGACATCATATTGTTTTACATCTATTATTTTAAATCTATTTTATTGTGACAATGACAAGAAAAACAATTTCACCCTCAGTGTAAAACTTATAGCTTTTGTTGTTGAGAAACTTCAAAACATACCTCTAAACAGTAAGAAGTATAGTAAAATTTAAATAAAATGTTGGCTCAAATATAGAATGATTGAAAAATTACCCTTGAATTATAAAAATTTGTGTTCATCTTGTGAATGCTTCAAATGTCTTGCTCATAGTAAGGACTTGGTGCTGTCTTTGTATCTTTGTACAATTAACATATAGGACAAATTTCAATACCAATGACAGTATATGTAATTTCACATATCAAATAGTTTCCCTGATAATTTAGGACTTTTTTCATTGACTTCTTGTCATTTATGATTATGTCATTACTTTTTTATATAGCTCAAAATATGGCTGATAGAGTACTTGTACCCTTCCATGTTTTTTTCATTTGGTATCACTGGTATTATATTTATTTATTCTTTTTTTCCAGGACATTTTCAAGATATTTGTCAATTTTGAGGTTTATTTAAGGTCTAATTAGATAATATATTATGTAAATCAGCCTAACCAGGCACATGTAAACTAAACTATGTCACAGGATGCCAATAGTGACAGATGAAGTGCTGATGCCTCTGGAAATCTCTTCACATTGTGGAGCTTCTCCTCTCCCCTTGGGATATCTATCTTCTCCATTTTCTGTGACAGATGCCTATTTGCTAGATCAACGGAGAGCATCAGTGCCTATAGGTAATTAAATACAAATAAAACTCAATTTGTGTTATGGTCTGAATGTTTATATTCCTCCAAAATTCATATGTTGAAACCCAGGCCCCCGTGTGTTGGTATTAAGAAGCAAGGCTTTTGGGAAGTGACAGGGTCATGAGAGTGGAATACTTGTGAAAAGGATTAGTGGTCTTATGAAAGAGGGAGTGTCTGTTTTTCCCTTCTCTCATGGGAGTGGGCAAATACACATAGAAGTCACTATCCCTGGGGAACAAGCCTCCACCAAAAATTGAATCTGTCGGCACCTTGATCTTGGACTTCCCAGCCTCCAGAACTCTGAACAACACATTTCTGTTGTTTGTAAATTACCTAGTCTAAGACAGCAACCTGAATGGACTAGGACAATTTCTTTCTTTTTTGTTTAGGTAGCAATAACTAGAAATAGAATTTCTACAAAGGTAACACACACAAAAATAAGTACGATTTTATCAAACTAAAATGCTTCTGCACAGTAAAAGAATTGCCAAACTGAAAAAAAATAACCTATGGGGTGGGAGAAAATATTTGTAAACTATATATATGATAAAGGGTTAATATCCAAAATATATGAGAAATTCCTCCAAGTAAATAGTAAACCTATAGAAAACAAAAAGCAAAAGAAAAAAGAAAATAAGTTAACCGATTTAAAACATAGACAAAGAAACTGAATAAACGTCTCTAGAAAGAAGACATACAAATGGTCAACAGATATCTGAAAAAGTGTGGATATCACTAATCAGGAAAATATAAGTTAATATCACAATAAGATACCACCTCACACCTGTTAGTGAGAGGTGACAATGTGCTAGCAGCCCTCACTCTCAGCGCCTCCTCTGCCTCGGCGTCCACTCTGGTGCTGCTTGAGGAGCCTTCAGCTCGCCATGGCACCATGGAAGCCCCTCTCTGGGCTGGCTGAGGCCGGAACCGCCTCCCTCTGCTTGCAGGGAGGTGTGGAGGGAGAGGCACAGGCAGGAACAGGGGCCTCGCTTGCGGGCCTGTGTAAGCTCCCGCGGGCGCGGAGGGCCCCACACACGGAGCGGCCGGCCGCACTGCCTGCCCAGGGCAGTGAGGGGCTTAGCACCCGAGCCAGCAGCTGCCAAGGTTGCGCAGGGTCCCCCAGCAGTGCCGGCCCACGGGCACTGCACTCAAATTCTTGCCGGGCCTTAGCTGCTCTCCTGTGGGGAAGAGCTCGGGACCTGCAGCCTGCCATATCTGAGGTCCCTGGCTGCTATAGGCTCCCCGGCGGCCTGAGCATCTCTGACGGGCACAGCCCCCTGCTCCGTGGGGCCTGGTCCCATGGACAGCCCAAGGGCTGAGGAGTGCAGGCCCCGCTGGGGACTGGTGGGCAGCTCTGCCTGCAGCCCCGGTACAGGAACCACTGGGTGAAGCCAGCTGGGCTCCTGAACCGAATGGGGACTTGGAGAACTTTTATATCTAGCGGGAGGAGGCTCTATGTGCACCAATCAGCACTCCCTATCTTGTTAACCTAGTGGGGACTTGGAGGACTTTTCCCTCTAGCACTTTGTGTCTAGCTCAAGGATTGTGAATACACCAGTTGGTACTCTGTATCTAGCTAACCTAGTGGAGACTTGGAGGACTAGCACTCTGTGACTCTGTCTAGCTCAAGGATTGTAAACGCACCAATCAGCACTCAGTGTCTCACTCAGGGTTTGTAAATACACCAATCAGTACTCTGTGTCTAGCTCAAGGTTTGTAAATACTCCAGTTGGTACTCTGTATCTAGCTAACTCCTTATCTAGCGAACTGGCACTCTGTGACTCCGTGTCTAGCTCAAGGATTGTAAATGCACCAATCAGCATGCTGTCAAAATGGACCAATCAGCTCTCTGTAAAATGGACCAATCAGCAGGATGTGGGTGGGGCCAGGTAAAGGAATAAAAGCGGGCTGCTCCAGCCAACAGTGGCGAGCCGCTGCAGTCACCTTCCATACTGTGGAAGCTAGATTCTTTTCCTCTTTGCAGTAAATCTTGCTGCTGGTCATTCTTTGGGTCCACCAAAGAATGTTATAGCCCTTTATGAGCTATAACACTGCTAAGGGCTGCAGCTTCACTCATGAAACCAGCCAGACCACCAACCCACCGGGAAGAATGAACAATTCCAGATGAGCTGACTTTAAGAGCTGTAACACTCACCGCGAAGGTCTGCAGCTTTACTCCTGAGAGCACAACCATGAACCCACCAGAAGGAAGAAGCTCCAGACACATCTGAACGTCAGGAGGAACAAACTGCGAACACACCATCTTTAAGAACTGTAATACTCACGGTGAGGGTCCGCGGCTTCATTCTTGAAGTCAGTGAGACCAATAACCCACCAATTCCGGACGCATTAGGATAACTATCAGCAAAAAAAACCAAAAGCAGCCCCTTGCTTTGTGTCCACCAAAGTCCATAATGGTTGCCACCTTAGCTCTCCAGGAGTCTGGATAGCAGGCCCGGCTGAGAATGTCTGGAGTCCGCAGGCCCCAGTCACTAAGGACAGTTTTTTCTTCAGTACTGGGGAAAGGAGGAACTGAAGGTGGTATTGGGGTTCTAAGGGGCAGAAATGAGAAACAGGAATGCAGGTGGTTGCAGAGTATGGTGGGGGGTTAGAGCAGCACCTTGAAAAAAAAAAAAGAGTGTTGGAATTGATAGTGAGAAAAGGGAACTCAGTATGTTATTAGTGGAAATGTAAATTGGTGCAGCCTCTATGAAATTTATTTTTCAATACATAATGTGTATTTCAAAATTGTTTTTAAAAAGTAGGTTTTAGATGTTCTCACCACAAAGAAATAAGTATGTGAAATGATGCATGTGTTAGTCTGTTTTAATCATTCCACAATGTATACAAGTATAACATTTACATTATACCACATAAATATATACTCTTTATATACTAACATATACACACTATTTGTCCATTTAAGTAATTTTTTAAAAATAATTGTTCTAAATATTATAAAGGAGACCGTAGGTTTGTTTTGCTCCAGATGGTAGAGTTAATCCCTGGAGCTGGAAGATGCTTACAGTGAAGTTTCTGCTCAAAATATTCTTCTAAAAATAGAGCAGCCTGACTATAGAGCAGACTGCCTCAAAGGTGAGGTATGTTGCAGAAAAAAGTCACTGTAAGGGATGTGAGGGATGCTGTTTGAGGATAATCAGGAACTTGTGATAGGGAACTAAGGAGTTTGGGTTGTCTGCTGTATAGAGGAAACCAGAGGAGATCGCTTATTCAGTCATCATTAATTCATTCATTCCGTAAACATTACTGAACACCTGTGTGCCAGGTGCTGTGATTGACACTGGAAATTTAAAGTTGAATAATATCTAGTCACTGGGGCGCTGATGTCAAGGCACATACTCTAGTGAAAGGGAAACTCACATAGCTAAGAGTGTGTGGAAAGTGCTATGAGGAAAGTATGTGGGGGATAGTGTAGAGGCTGGAGAAGGAGATTCCCAACTCACCTGCTCCGGGCAAAGGAAGGTGGATGGTATTCATCAGGGATTATCACAGGAGGGATCAACTGAGCTAATCCTTAAAATATAATGCAGTAGGAGCCAGCCCCCAACATGATAGTAGAGGCAGTGGGGAGAGTGGTGGGGGAAAAAAAAAAAAAGAAAAGTAGGTATGAGTCAAAGGAGAGAATTCCAGACAGATGAAAGCTGTAAAAATAGTTTAGTTTTACTGTAAAAAGGTCAAAGCCAGAAGTAAGGGGCTGCAAAGTCCATTTAAGCTGAGAACTTTATTACAGCTCCTGTTCCAAGCCCATGCTCTGTGCGACTGCAGATTGGATATTCTAACACCACTTGTGGAAATTAATCTTGTTGGACAAAGGCCAAGAGAGACCCATGTTGTGATTCACTTGCTATGGCAACCCAAAAGGAAGGGTGAATGCCTGCAGATGAGAATTGCCTTTTCATGCCAGCCACTTAATAGAGAGGTTATTGAGAAGGGAAGAGCAGTCGCCATGGTGGGCCTAATAGGAATCATAATCTAACGGATTGTCACAGCAGCGACTCTTTCAAATCTGGCCTAACTGAAGCTAACACCACACCAGGATCTGTGCTGGGCACACACCAATCACCCAGGAAGTAAGTATCATTATCCCCATTTTACAGATTTGAAAGCTGAGGCACAGGGTAAATAACAGTTATGCAGAAGTCTTGCTTCAGTGTCTAACTTCCTCATCTCACTTTATTCTGTTTTTCAATAGGAGAAGAGATGTCATCTCATGAAGAAAAATGCCATCTAAAGTGGCACGTTAGACACAGTAAGCAAACTGGATTGGAAGTGAAGAGTCAGTCCCAAGATACTTGACAATGTCTCCTATTTGTAGACTGTTTAGCAAAATGCTTTCACCTATGTTATTTCATTTGTTGCTCGCAACCAATCTGGTAGGAAAGGCAGATGATATATTCACCTCCAGATAACAAAAATGAAATTCAGAGAGGCCAAGGGGCTTGCTCAGGATTTCACAGGGAAGAATCTACTTGCAGGAAGTTTTAACAAAGGTTTTCAAATTCAGAAGTCCACAGGATGACTGCCCTTGAAATCCAGTGGTCACATATAATACGGTTTCTTTGAGCAGGTAAGAGAGGACCAACCTTTCCTAAAGCCTTTCTCCTCTTGCTCTGCGTGCGTCAACCTGAGCAGCCTCCAGAGAGATTCTGGAACATGCTAGGATTTTTCTTGCTTTAGGGCCACAGTTCGTGTCACTCCTTCTTCCTGCAATGTTCTTCACAAGCACTGTGTGGCTCCTTCTTATCCTTCAAATATCTGCTGAAATGTTCCCTTCTTAGAAAGGACTTGCTGGCCACCCTGATGGAAGTGCTCTCTCCAACTCACCTCTTTACTGACTGTTTCTATTCCTTTGGCTAGCACATTTTATAATCTATACATAGTGTTTAATGCAACAGTTTGCTAAGCACTGAAAGTTGCATTCCTCCAACATTCATATGTGAAAGCTCCGATCCGCACTGTGATGGTATGTGGAGGTGGGGCTTTTGGGAGGTAATTACGTTTGGATGAGGTTGTGAAGGTGGAGCCCCTCATAATGGAATTAGTATTCTTTTTTTTTTTTTTTTTTTTTTAATTTTTTATTTTTTTTTTTTTTTTATTTATTATTATTATACTGTAAGTTGTAGGGTACATGTGCATAACGTGCAGGTTTGTTACATATGTATACTTGTGCCTTGTTGGTGTGCTGCACCCATCAACTCGTCATTTACATCAGGTATAACTCCCAATGCAATCCCTCCCCCCGCCCCCCTCCCCATGATAGGCCCCGGTGTGTGATGTTCCCCTTCCCGAGTCCAAGGAATTAGTATTCTTATAAGAAGAGACAGAACAAAGCTCTCTGTGTGTGTCTCTCTTTCTCTCTAAGACATGGGAGGACACAATGAGAAAACAGCTGTCTACAAGCCAGGAAGAGGGACATCACCAGGAACCGAGCCTGCTGACACCTTGATCTTAGACTTTCCAACCTCCCAAACTATTAGAAATCATAATCTGTTGTTTAAGCCACCCAGATTGTGATATTTTGTCATGATGCCTGAAATGACTAATATACAGTTTACGTGTACATTTTTTGGTCCTCTAAATTATAAACTCTCCAAGGCAGGGACCATATAGTTCTTTAAAAGATAATTTCATGGCTATAAGTTTACTGCTATTTCCCCATCACATGGGAAAAAGAATTGTCAGAGTTGTAAGCCATTAGAGTTTATTTACCTTAAGGGTGTCTGACTAAATGATCTGATTATCTCCTTAACTTCCTAAGTAGCTCAAACTTCATAATGTTTAAATTTAGAAATACCTGTTGATTCAAGAGAGAGAGATTACATGGTCTCTCTTGAACTTTGGACATCTCTTCCACAAACTTCCAAATATTAGGCCATCTATTACCAGACCTTCTCAACTTAAACGGATCTTACTTGCAAACCCACATTAGCCACCTTCACCATGGCCTAACTTTTGCCCTTGTTATTTATTATCCATAATTTTCTAAACTTAGAATCCGTAATCACTGGCATTATAGTTATTTACTTCAACCTCCAACACTTATAGTTGTCTCACATCCTCATTTATTCAACCCTTGTTTTTTGTCATCTTAGAAATTGCAAATTCTTGAAAATCACGTCCTCCCTATAAATCAGATCCCTTCATATCATATTTTCAATCTGAGTTTGACTCCATGATTAATCATTCAAATCAAAGGTTTATAAACTGTGGCCTGTGGAATAAATCTGGTCTGCACCTATTTTAGTAAATAAAGTTTTACTGGAACAGTAAATACTCATCCATTTACATATTTTTTACATCCATTTGCATGTTACAATGACAGAGTTGACTCGTTGCAACAGAGTCTGTGTGGCTCACAAAGCCTAGAACATTTTCTATCTGTCTTTTATAGAAAAAAGTTACCAACCCCTAATCAAAATCAGTAATCTATGAAGTAGAAAAAGATGATCTTTTGGTGCTGATATGAACATAGTATGATTTTAAAAAACTTTACTGAGGTTTGATTAGCATACAGAAGCTGTACAAAACGCATATAACTTGAAGGGTTTGGTAAGAAGTATGCAATCATGAAACCATCGCTACGATGAATGTCATAAACATATCCATCACCCCCAAAGGTTTCCTCTGCCTTATTTATTTATCTATTTATAAGAATACTTAACATAAGATTTGCTACCCTCTTAGCAAATGTTAGCAACTCTTTGAGTATGCGATATAATATAGTTAACTGTAGACGCTATGCTGCACATAGATTTCTAGGACTTATTAAACTTGCATAGCAAAAACTTTGTATTCTTTGCCCAATACCTCCCTGTTTCCCCCTCTTTCATCCCCTGGTAACTATCATTCTACTCTCTACTTCTATGAGTTTGACTGTTTTAGATTTCTTGTATGAGCGGGATCATTTAGTATTTGTCCTTCGATGTCTGGCTTATTTCACTTAGCATAATGTTTACCAGGTTCATCAATGTTGTTGCAAATGACAAGACTCCTTTTTTCTTATTAAGGCTAAATAATATTCCATTGCAAATATATACCATATTTTCTTTGTCTATTAATCTGTAAATGAATATTCAGGTTGCTTTCATGTCTTGGGTATTGTCAGTAATGTTGCAATGGACATAGAAGAACAGGTATTTCTTTGATATACTAATTTCATGCCTTTGGGTAAATACCCAGAAGTGAAATTACTAAATCACATCATAGTTCTATTTTTAGTTTTTTGAGGAGCCTCCATACAGTTTTCCATAACGGCTGTACTAATTTACATTCTCACCAACAGTGTAAAAAGGTTCCCTTTTCTGCACTTCTTACCCAACATTTAAATTTCATCTTTTTGATAATAGCTATTCTGACAGATCTGAGGTGATATTTAATTGTGGTTTCAATTTGCATTTCCCCAATGATTAGTGATAGGGATATTGAGCTTTGTTATTAATAACCCGCTGGCCATTTATGTGTCTTCTTTTGAGAAATATATATTCAAGTCATTTGCCTATTTTTAATATAATTACTTGTTTTCTCATTATTGAGTTGTTTAATTTCTCTCTATATTTTGGATATTAGCCCCTTAACAGATTTGCAAGTATTTTTCTCTTACCTTATGGGTTGTCTCTTTAGTTTGTAAATTGTTTCCTTTGCTGTGCATAAGCTTTTTAGTTTGATGGAATACAATAGCTAATAGATTAATGGTCTCTTTTTGTTTTTGTTGCCTGTGGTTTTAGGGTCATAGTCAAAAAAATCTTTTCCCAGATCAGTGTGTGGAGCTTTTCTCTTACATTTTATTTTTTTCTAGTAGTTTTATGGTTTCAGATCTTATATTTAAGTCTTCAACCCATTTTGAGTTGATTCTTGTATATGGGATGTGATGTGTTCAATTTCATTCTTCTTCATGAGGACATCCAGTTTTTTTTCAACACCATTTATTGAGAATTCAGTAAAGTTGCAGTATATAAAATCAACATAAACATTCAGTAGTTTTTTCATGCACTAACAATGAACTGTCTGAAAAATAAATTAAGAAAATAATCCTATCTTAATGCCACAGAAAATTACTTAGTGGTAAATTTAACCAAGCAGGAATATGGAAAGATCTATAGTCTGAAAACTATAAAACATCGATCAAAGAAATTGAAGATTATACAAATAAATGAAAATATGTCTCATGTCCATAAGTTGGAAAACTAATATTGTTGAAATGTCCATACTAAATGTGATCTAAAGAGTCCATGTGATTTCTATAAAAAAATCCAATGTCATCTTTTATAGAAGTTGAAAAAAAATGCTAAAATGTATATAGAACCAGAAAAGACCTAAACAAACAAAGCAATCTTGAGCCATAAGAACAAAGTTGGAGGCATCACACTACCTGATTTCAAAATATACTGCAAAACTACAGTAATCCAAATGGCATAGTACTGGTGAACAAACAGATACAAAAACCAATGGAATTGGATAGAGAGCCCAGGAATAAATCCACAAATTAAAAACCAACTGATTTTTGACAAAGATGCCAAGAATGGGGAAGGGACAGTTTCTTTCATCATTTATTCTCTGTATTCTTTTCACCTCAGGAAAAATATCCAGTTTCCTCAATTGTATATCCATTTATTCACCCGATAATTCCTTCATTCACTTATTTGTTTATTCATTTAATTTCTCAATGGTTTGTTTATTCTGTAAATATTCATATTTCTTTTTATGCATTTTCTCAGAATTAGAAGTGTAATACTGAACAAAATAACTATAAATCTCAGCCTCCCACTCCCATATTTACAGTTTGATTAGGGAGGCACATTTAGATATGCAGTGATAATTGCTTTGTTTAGAGAAATTCAAGGTGATAGAACGCAGGGTGACACCTAACCCAGACTGGTAGAGAAAGGGAATTCTTCCACTGGGAATGGCATGATTATCTAAATAAGTAGGCTCAATCAGGTCAGAAAAGGGCCTGAAAGACTATTTCAAGCAGAGGAAAGGTATTTGCCAAGGTCACGGTGTGTAGTGGAGAGAATGGGCAGTGGGAGGGAATTATGAAGTGTTTCAATGACTAAAAGTAAAGTAACAAGCTTCTTGTCCAAGAGCTTGGATTGTATCCTAACTGAAATGGATATACACTAAGTGTTTGAAGAAGAGGATGAAATAGTCAAGTTTTCATTACACAAAAATAACCTGTTCCTTTCATGTTATGTTTATTTTTTCTTTTAATTTTCTGACTGCTCTTTTCTGGAAATCTCAAATTTATATTTGCCAAATATTGTCACATTTTCTGATGGAGAATACCAACTAAGAATGTGTTAGGGAACTGAGTCAGAAAGTCCCTGTTGGACAATTCAATCATGTTTTTCTAAGGATGTGCTTTTGGACATTATGGAAACTATCTTAGGCTCTCACTTGGATCCTAGAAAACAAGGCAACTGTTAAAAGGAATGTCCAGCCCCACCTAATTTGGCAGCTGCCCCTCCAAGCTAATGACATTAGGGATGTAGTGGATCCAAGAGGCTGATGATGCCATCTGGTCCGCTCATGTGACTATTTCTATCAGCTTTATTTCTGCAACATCCTGTGCCCACAGAGGAGACACAGATTGCTTTATAATTCCTTCACCATTTTAAGATACAGATACACCCAGAACCTTAAAGGCAAGAATATGATTGAAATGTCAAATGGGGACTTGGTGATCTAAATTATGTCCCCCAAACGCCAATGCCTTGCCACCACCAGTGCCCTGTGGGTGGAGTTTTTAAACAGATTACTCAAAACACAAACTTTCAAAACCGGAAAGTCATGACCTTCTGGTCATCAGGGCAATTATGGAATAACATTGCTGGAGTAAGGTTCACTCAGTGCCCAAGAGATGGGCTGGCAATGCCACAACAATGTCCAGTTCTTAGAGGGTCTAAGACCATGTGTTACATTTCCCTCGTATGATTACTCACAGCTTTACAGTTCTGCTGTCCTCCTCGCCTCTCTGCCACCTCTTAACTACACCTTTGACCTCCTACCCCTAAGTTTCAACCCTGTGAGATTACTTGTCTTTTCATCTACACTCTGGTCACTCTGATCCCTATTCTTTAGATTCAGGATTTTCTCTTTTCTTGAATTATTCTCCAGCACAAGTTGAAAAATATTGTGCTTCATTGGAAAATGCATGTTGTTTGAATCACACCCTTTCAGATTATACAATTCTAGTCTTTCATTATCTTTGAGCCATTTTACAACTCTGTAAACTAATATTAATGTATATAATTCTTGTCTATAGGCATGTAAATTGTGTCCAGTGGTGATTTAATTGACTTTTCTTCCCCTTTGTGGAAAAGGCTAGTAGTTTTGCCTCTATTTGCCCATTTATTTCTATATTCCTGATCTATAAATGTATTTCTGGGTTTTCCCTTGGACTCATTCTAACATCTCTTCAGCTTCCTCATTAATTAATTAAATCTTTAACACCTGTTCATATTTTTGTCAGTATGAGAGTATAAAAAATTATGTTTTTTTTGAAAATTATCTTTTAATAGATGACAAAAAGAATAAGCACTGAACAAGAAGCCCTGAGCTCCTACTACAATCCAAAGTGAACCAGTTGCAGTGCCATAGGATGATGTTTCTCCTGAGACCTCTTTCCTAGAATCATTTAGGTTGTTATAAATGCAGATTCCTGGGCCTCTGCTTAGACCCACTGAATCAAACACTCTAAGAGGATGGTCAGGAATCTACATCTTAGCAAGTTAATGTCCAGAAGAGTTAGAGACTCACTATGACATATGACAAAAAGTAGAAAGAAGGACTTTCCAGCACCTTAAACTACTTGCAAAGATAGATTAATGTCTAGATGAAACTGTTGATGAAACTTTAGACTAATACGTTACATATACATCTGGAGATGCATGTATAAACCAAATCCAAATAACTCAAAGCAAAATTTCTTTTAGAAATAGTGATAAATAAATGAGTGAGGAGTCTGTCACTCACATCCCCCAGGTAAAACATATCTTTTTAGCCTAAATAGGTGCTATAGTTTGAATGTGTTCCCTCCAAAATTCAGGTATTGATAGTTAACAGCTGATATGATGGTATTACACATGATAGTAGGTTCTTTAGGAGGTGATTAGGCTATGAGTGCCTCCCCCAAGAATGCGATGAAGGACCTCATAAAAGAGGCTCCTCACAGCATTCTGCCCTCTTGCCCTCCCACCTTCCGTAAGTGAGGACACAGTGTTCCTCCCATCTGGAGGGAGCAGAAACAAAGTGTCATCTTGGAAGCAGAGGAGCCATCACCAGACAACAGAACCAGCCACCAACTTGATCCTGGACATCTCATTTTCTCCAGAAATGGGATAAAATAAATTCCTGTTTTTAAATAAATTTCCCAATTTATTAATCCAATGTGGCACATACACACCATGGAATACTATACACAGCGAGCGAGACTCCGTCTCAAAAAAGAAAAAAAAAAAAAAAGGATGAGTTCGTGTCCTTTGTAGGGACGTGGATGCAGCTGGAAACCATCATTCTCAGCAAACTATCGCAAGAACGGAAAACCAAACACCGCATGTTCTCACTCATAGGTGGGAATTGAACAGTGAGATCACTTGGACACAGGAAGGGGAACATCACACACCGGGGCCTATTGTGGGGAGGGAGGAGGGGAGAGGGATAGCATTAGGAGATATACCTAATATAAATGATGAGTTAATGGGTGCAGCACACCAACATGGCACAAGTATACATATGTAACAAACCTGCACCTTGTGCACATGTACCCTAGAACTTAAAGTATAATAATAATAAAGAAAAAAAAATTTCCCGATTTCAGGTATTTTGTGATAGCAGCAAATACAGACTAAGACAACTAGTATGAAAATGTACATTAACAAATAAAATTAATCATAATATATGTTTGCTTTTAAGAGAAAGTAAATAAACCAATATGCTTTCTGTTGATTGATTGATTTAATAAACATTGATTGACCATCTCCACTGGGAATATGGCATCTAAGAGAAGATCTCTTTGATCTTAGTACTTTTATTGCTTTTTAAATAGGATCAAATACACCCAAGGTAAAAAATAGAACACACTATACGTTACATTTTAGAACTGTTAGAAATTCCTTTGAAGCTAAAATTACTGTTATCCTTTGACAACCTTTACCCCTAAAATAATGTGGTGCTCACCAACTTGCTTAAGTTACAGCACTTGCTGTCTTCTCAGGTACAATATCAGAAACTCACAATCCAAGAAAAATCTAAATGGCAAGTGTGGGTTAATAGAAGCCTCATAAAGCAAGAAGTGCTTTGGAAGCGTATGGAAGACATCAATGATATGTATAACATCAAGTGCAAAAGTGTGTGCTAGGAATGTTCAAAAAAGAAAAAAAAGTCAGTAAGGTAGGACCAGAGATTGGGTAGTATATAGCTTTCGGGAATTCAGGAAATGCTAAAATCTATGGAGAATTTGCATGGGTGAAAGATCCGATTGGAGGACTTGCTCTGTGGAAGCATCGTGGATCTGAGTCCAGAAGTGATCCTGAGCCACATACTATGGAAAAGTGTCAGTGAGCAAGAGCCTGTGTGACGAAGATGGAAGCTGAGCAGCTTTCTACTGTGCATCGCCTGTGTACAGGCCAGATTCCAGGAGGCTGATATTCCACTGCTAGTTTGATCTTTCTCAGATAGCTGGGTAGAGAGGGAAAAGTTTCACCCCAAATACCAGATGCCTCCAAACATCTAGATGCTTGGTGTTATGTATTTCAAACAGCAGGTTTGATAAAGCTGCTTTTACTCTCCAGTTGGATGTTGGTTGTCAAGACTGTCATTAACTTCTGGGAGTTCCCAAATCATCAGAGAGAGAGAGAGAGAGAAATAAGCAGTTCTGCCTGCAATCAGGAGCTGGCTTTGAGCCCCACATGGCAATATGCCTGTATTTAATTAGAAGTGGCTTAGTTCTTGGGATTTACTGTGGATTGAGTCTACGAAGCTGGAAGGTTTTATCCTGAATATTCCGCTGTCTCCTCATGTGGATGTTATCAAATTTCTCCTTTAACCATATAAGGGCTTTCAAAGTTGACATATCACACTTAGTTATGAGGGGAAACTAGTAGTATGGTTGTGCCATGCATTGTGGAGAGACCATGCTTTGTAAGTGTTAATTATTAAAATTTTTTTGAACACTAGTTTTGCTGAAGACTGGATTTTCTACTCCTTCAGATGTTTTCCGGTGGACATATTTTGCCCTTTTAATAAATTGATTGCAAAGTTATCTTCATTTCACCTTTATGATGTCATACCTTTTCATTTTTGTCTTCTCCTAGTTAGGGCCTCCTGGTCCCCTAATGTAGAAACACATCTTACACCAATCCCAGAGCCATTTTGTATAAGAGGCACTATGGATTTAACCAGCTTTAGCTCCAATATTTGAACATAATATTCAGCATCATCACCTGGCCACCAGGTCAAAACTGAGCACCCTTTAATCCATCAACAAGTTCTCTGCAGCCATGCAAGATTATGAAATGGGCACAGACATCAATATACAGTCTTTGTGTTTAAGAGGTTCGTAGTCTGCCTGAGAAATGCATCTTTAAACCTAAAATAGACACTTCATTTATTCCATAAATGTTTTTTAAGCATCAGTGGTATATCAAGCACTGTACTGGCTTCTGGGCTATAATAAATATATAGAGACAAGTTTGAATTTCATAACATCGAACTATAATGTTTAAATATTATAATAATCATAGTAAATGTCCTTGAGGAGCTACGGAAGATTCCTGCATGAAGCAGAAACAAGAAGTTGAAGAAAAAACAACCGGCTTTGGGGGCAATAGAAATACAACTCTCAAACTCAATAGTTTGATTGATTACCAAATCAATACAGCTAGAAAATAAATGTGTGACCCCAAAAGCTTGAATGAAGAAAGTCTTCTGTAAGACACTAGAAAGTGCTAAGGAGGAAATAAAAAATGATATTGCTGAGAGCCAGGTGCTTTCTCTAGGACACACAGATGCAGAATGAGAGAAAACAGAAAATCCTATGGTTGTGGATTCAAAATAGAGGCATTACCATGTCTATCTAATCAGGGTTTAACCAGAGAAAACCAAACCAGTAAGATACCTATATTAAGAGATTTCTTGCAAAGAATTGACCTATGTGATTGTGGGCACTGGCGAGGCAAATCCTAAGTCCACAGAGCAGGCAGCAAGAAAGCAGGCTGGGAATTGTAGGCACAGGATGAAGCTGCAATACTCATGTGGCTGCTCCTCTTCATGGAAGACTCGGCTCTGCTCTCAAGGACTTTCAGGTGATTAAACCAGGCCCACTCGCATTATCTAAAATAATCTCCCTTACTCAAAACCAACTGATTATGGACTTTAATCACATCTATAAAATATCATTACAGTAACACCTAAATTAGAGTTTGAATAACTGAAAGTTGTAACTGGTATGGTTTGACTGTGTTCCCACCCAAATCTCATCTTGAATTATAGTTCCCATAATCCCCATGTATTGTGGAAGGAACCACGTGGAGATAATTGAATCATAGGGGCAGTTTCTCCCATCTGTTCTCATGATAGTGAGTTAGTTCTCACGAGATATGATGGTTTTATAAAGGTCTTCCCCCTTTGATTGGCTTTCATTCTCCTTCTTCCTGCTGCCATGTGAAGAAGGACATGTTTGCTTCCCCTTCTGCCATGATCTTAAGTTTCCTGGGGCCTCCCCATCCATGCTGAGCTGTGAGTCAATTAAATCTCTTCTCTTTATAAATTACCTAGTCTTGGGCAGTTCTTTATAGCAGCATGAGAATGGACTAACACAGTAACTTTAGCAAGTTGACACATAAAACTGACCATCACAATATGCAGTGAATATTTGGTGAGTTAATAGATACATTCTCATAACTTAATGAAAGAGGATGGTGATTCCACTTAAGGGTGGTGTTATGAGAGTTAAAAGGGTTAGCATAGATAGAACACTATTCTATGATTGATCTAAGGTTGGCTTTTAGGGACTACATTTATACACGTGGGTTTTGTTTTCATGTTTTTACTTGCATTTCTATCTCTGGCCACCCTTGGGGCTATTTGGATGTCACCTCTTCTTCTGAGCTCCAGTCTAGGTATTCCCTGTTCCACTGTCACAACCACTGAAGTCTACACTCCTCATTAGATTCATGGAACCCAGATGCCAGTCAAAGACATCCTTTTCCCTCATGACCCAGTTGAAAAAATTCTCCACCCCTCTGCTAATTCTAGAATATTTAAGAGTAAATGTATTTTCCCTCAGATATCTGTCGATTCCTGGCCTTATATCTCAAAGCCCCTTTTCATTCAGGTTTCCTAGATCTCTTCTTGTTATCTCTGTGCTATAACTCATTAACCCAGGCACAAAACTCAGCAACTACTAATGTCCTCTTCCATCCCACACTCCCCTCACACCAATAATTCTTGAAAAAGCAGCTCAAATTGAGAATTTTAAGTAAAAGTGAAGGTTAATTAATTGCAGGAGCACATACAACATTAACCTTTAAATAGAGATCCTAATTCTTAAAAAAAAAAAAAGTCTATTGTCTTCCCTCCCCTACCCTAAGCAATATGCAATGGTGGCTCTTCAATAGTCCCAGACTCTTCTTCTCTTCCTGGACTGGACTTAACCCTTCCTTTCAGGATTGAATTAATGAATCCTTTCTTCTCAGTCATGCAGAGTAAGTTTCTGCCTCCCTGGGCCTTTCTGTTTACTGACTGCAACAACCTCAGATTATACCTCTTCTACTCCAAGTGCTTTCAAAGAAAGTCCTCTGCCAAGACAAATTCATTACATTCATTACATTTTTTTCCCTCTCCCTGTTTGCCTTTATTCTCTTTTGTATTTCATCTTCTCATCTAGATTGAATAATCTTTGAGAGCACAGATGTTAATTTATATTTTTTCCTTTCCATTTCTACTCAGCATGAGGTAGGTGTCCATTGAACAAACTGGATGAATTTTTATTGCTTAATATCTTCCTAGAGGTGGGGATAGAGGTTGGGAGTGTTTAAGGAACTATCAGCTAGCCTAGGAGATATTAGAGCTGCAGAGATTTGACTATCTTGTTCAACATTATATCCTTAGGGATTAGTACATAGGCTTGCAAACAGCACGTATGAATAAAAAATTATTGAATGAGTGAATTTAAAATATAAGTTACTTAGGCACTATCTTTAGGCATATCTGTGTTTATGTGGTATTCAATGGCCCACAAGATGTCTACATCCTAATCCCTAAGATCTGTAAACATTAATTTGCATGACAAAAGAGACTTTACAGATGTGATTAAATGAAAGGATTTTGAGATGCAGGTAATATCCTGTATTCTTCACGTGGAACCAATGTATTTACAAGGGTCCTTATAAGTAAAACAGAGAAGCAGGAAAATGAGGGTTACAAAAAAAAATGTGAAGACAGAGAAGAGGTTAGAGTGGTGTTGGCTTTAGAGGTGGAAGGAGTCACAAGCTGTCTTAGTCTGTTTAGTGTTGCTATAAAGGAATAGCTGAAGCTGGGTAATTTATTTTTAAAAAGTTTATTTTTCTCACTATTGTCATGTCTGGAAAAGTTTAATATTGGGTAGCTGCATCTGGCAAGGGCCTCAGGCTGTTTCCACTCATGTCAGAACATAAAGGGGAGCTGCTATGGTGAGAGAGGAAGCAAGACAGAAGGAGGAGGTGCCAGGCCTTTTTTTTTTTTTTTTTTTTTTTTAAACAACCAGCTCTCTTTAAAAAAAAAAAAAATTACACTTTAAGTTGTGGGATACATGTGCAGAACGTGCAAGTTTGTTACATAGGTATACACGTGCCAAGGTGGTTTGCTGCACCCATTAACTTGTCTTCTACATTAGGTATTTTCCCTAATGCTATCCCTCCCCTAACCCCCAACCCCTGATAGGCCCAGGTGTGTGATGTTCCCCTCCTTGTGTCCATGTGATCTCATTGTTCAACTCCCACTTACGAGTAAGAACATGCAGTGTTTTGTTTTCTGTCCTTGTGATAGTTTGCTGAAAATAATGGTTTCCAGCTTCATCCATGTCCCTACAAAGGACATGAACTCATCCTTTTTATGGTTGCATAGTATTCCATAGTATTTTATGGTTGCATGGTATATGTGTGCCACATTTTCTTTATCAAGTCTATCATTGATGGGCATTTGGGTTGGTTCCAAGTCTTTGCTATTGTGAACAGTGCTGCAGTAAACATATGTGTATACATGTGTCTTTATAGTAGAATGATTTGTAATCCTTTGGGTACATACCCAGTAATGGGATTGCTGGGTCAAATGGTATTTCTGGTTCTAGATCCTTGAGGAATTGCCACACTGTCTTCCACAATGGAACAACCAGCTCTCTTAAGAATAAGAGTGAGAACTCACTTCCCTGGCCCAGAGAGAGCAGAAGAGCAGTAGTCTATTCATAGCAATTCATTCCCATCACCCAAACACCTCCCATTAGGCCCTACCTCCAACATTAGGATCAAATTTCAACATGAGGTTTTTAGGGGACAAACATCCAAACTATGTCACAAACAAAGTAATGTAAGCAGCCTCTAAAAGATGGAAGAGGCAAGGAAACAGAGTCTCCACTAAAGCTCAGAGAAGGAAAGCAGCCCTGCCAACTTCTTGATTTTAACCCAGTAAGACCCATTTTGGACTTTGGACACCCAGAGCTGTAAGATGATTATGTTGTTTTAAGCCACTAAACTTGAGGCAATTTGTTACAGCAGCAATTGGAAACTAATACAGATTACATTCTAATTCAATTAGCATTATTCCCAGTTCTATGGACCTCAGATTTCTTTCCTGAAAGACATTAAAAATAATACCCGAAAGTTTATCACACAAGTGCAGAGTGCCTGTTTACTAGAGTGATCAGCATTTATTTAGGCTCTAAATAGATTTGAGGATGAAATTAAATAGCATAAAGTTCCTAGTGATGTTTCTGATAAAAAGTATTTCCTTCAAAATGCCAGAGGTGAGTCCTAAAAACCCACAAAGTAAGTGGAGTGGCAAAATACTGTTAAAAGTAGAGGTTCCTCTTCAAAGACTTTCCTCCCCATCTAATTAGGAATAAACAGTAACTTCTCTTAGAAGCAAAATTTATTCAAAGACCTGTGCTAACATTCTTAAATATCTGCTAGCTGTAATAAAGAATTCAGTGTACTTTATCTTCTTAGCTCCCACAATTTAACCTAAATATTTGCCCTGGCATGCTTATACTGGTCCAAGCAAGCATTAGGTCATAGCCTGTTCCTCTTACTTATTTTAAGGTGTTTTTACCTTTCTCAGCATTCCACAAGTTACTTCCTCCTTCCTTTGTTCTCCTCTGACTTTGCCTCTTTTAAAAAGTTCTAAGTTGCTAGCTAATCAGGGCAAATACAGAATGTGATGTCCCATTCTGGCCAATGGAAACTGGACACAGCAGTAAGGTGGATGCATCAGGTTATAAATGACCCTGTCTCCTTTGTTCAGTGTTCTCTCATGGCAAAATTGCTGGCGAGTGTACCCTTTCTGCAATAGGTAAAAATTGCCTTGCTGAGGAAATTAAATTTATGTTCGAGTGCTATTTCTTTATGGCACCAGGGAACAAGCATTTCTAACAAGACTATGTAATTTAATTTCAGGAACCTAAAAAAGTGGGATGAAGAACTGAGGTTGCTAATAAATCTATGCAACTTATAAGTAAATATTTAATTTACTAATACATAATAATAAAGACGTCATTGTAAGACAATGTTAAAACATTTTACACATTTTAAATGTTCAATAGTAAATCCTTCACTATTCATGGATATTTGGAATCCCTTGTCACCAGAAGCTCTTAAGGAAGTAACTTCTACTTTGTTGCAAATATGTTCTTGGCTTAGTTGAGGTAATGCAAATACTAGAATACTTGTTTGTTTACCAGCTTATTCTTCCCTGAAGCTGGTCCTCCAGTCCCTGCCAGTGGGATCTTATGTCTCCAAGAGTGCTTAACACCCCTAATAGCCCTACCTTTTAAGCCTCCCTGGGACCTGCCCTCACAGTACCTCTTACACCTACTCCACTTCCTCCTCATGGCCACCTGCAGAAAGCCGTTCTAAAATTAGGTTCTATTTTTCTCGCCCGCATTCTCTTTTGCAAAGCCTCCAAAAAATTTACTTTGCTTCTCTGCGCCTGCTTTATCTCTATTTTCTACACGCGCTCCTTCTTTTTCTAATTATCTATAATAGGCGTCACAAAATTCGCATTTGTTGGAACCAAAATTTCCATGGCTGCCTCAAAATATACAGATGTAAATTTGCATATAATTAAATTTTGCATAAGGGAAACTCTCATCTGGGGAGATATGCAATACCCAATAAATGGCAGTTTCCTTCCCCTCTTCTCCAATGTCTCTAGGCCAACCTCCCAGTCTGTGTGCTTCCCCCTGGCTGCAGCTACCAGGACTCTGCTCTGGGGATTTACAGACAAGGGTATCAAGTTTTGATTAAACTAACCCTCTCAAACTGAATGTGTGGTTTAAAAAGCTTCCTGTAAAAAAACTGCAAAATAAGAATGCTGGCATTGAGCAGTAAGAAAAGAGCAGAGCCAGCACCCCCCAGTCCTGAGATGAGGTGTTTTTTGTGTTTTGTTTTTTTCTTTGGCAGCATTATGGGGGAAAAGCAATGATGATCTCATGAGATCTGACAAGAAGTTAGCCCAAAACAAGGAAATTATTTAGGGTTCTCTTTGAAGTATGGATTTATACCCACCAACCTTAGCTGCGAACCTTACCTCAAGTGTTATCTGTGCCTTGAGATGTTTCCTGGTCATAGTACTAAACCATCATAATGAGCAAGACATTCAATAAGCAAGTGTGATGGCTGTGAGGACAGATCTTAACAGTTTTTTTTTTTTTTTTTTTTCCTGGAAGGCTTAAAATCATGCACTACTCAATCTAATACTTCACAAAATTTCGGTAAACCTAATGATAATATAGAAGCTTATGTTATAGTTTTGTAATCAACAGCAAAACATAAAATAAAAGAAAAACATACATCACTGCGGCTGTATCCTGCTACAATAATAAAGGCTGACATAATAGATGGAGAACAATATGGTAACAAGCCAAAATATATTACTTCATCCACAAATAGTATCGTGCTATATATAGACAGCCTTGCTAAATTTTTAAAGAAATACACAATCAATTACACAATAGAAAATTTGCTATATGTATGGTACATGGTGGCATGCAACTACAAATGTTTCTAACATGTTTCTGTTCATAGGATTTTCTGAATTCTCATTTAATATTCAAGCACGTCAAAAGCACCTTTTCAGGTGTGATCCTATAAAGCAAAGATGTCCTCACAAACAATAGTTGACTAAATAAACACAAGGCATTATGGAAGAAATGTGTAACTATAGCCATTGTTGGAGCAGATGCTCTGTTTAAAAAGAAAAAAAAAGTTAAATTTATAGATCTCACCATGCTTATTTTCTGCTTAAGTCATAGGCAATTTATTACACCAAGGTTGAAGTTCAAAGCATAAAGGATACTATACATAATGCAATTAATGAGGTTGATGTCCCTAAAACAAGAGAGAATTAGTAAATGTTTTGCAATAGTTTTCATGAGATGGGAAGTGACAATAGAAATCTTTGTTACAATGCAGATTTTATTGTGGAAATGATCTCATGGCGAAGTTTTTAAAGAGGGTGCAGAACAATAAAGAGAGAGAACACATTTTGCTTTCCTGTAAAAGCCGATGTTCCAAATTTGCTGACCTTCTCTGTAAATAAGAAGTGACTGTCAGTAGCCAGCAGATGTGTTTGTAAAAATAACCCACTTGATCTGTCCCTGCAAGGTAAGAGTGGCATTTTCAAAGTGAATGAGAGAACTGCTCTCAAGAGAAAATCATACTGTAAAGACAGCATTTCAAAAATATTTATTTGGAAATATTTAAATGATGTGATCTATTTATTTGGTCAAAAATGCCCAACTGGCCTAACTTTATTTTATTCCTTAAAAAACAGATCAGGCAACAGAGCCTACAGTTAGAATCTTCTGATCACCCTGAGAGTTAGTTACCCCTTTCTTTGGTTTCTTCTCTTTAACTTCCTGCACATATGCTGCCATTGTGCTTATAGCACCATATCAGAGTGTGTTATTTATATGTGCATCTCCCCCATTACACTGGGAGTTTCTTGATGTCAGAACACAACAATTGTCCTACCAGAATGAAAAGAAGATTGCCAAAAGATGCTCTATCAATGTTTGGCCATTGGTTTAAAAAAACAAATAATGGACCAACGGGCTCAAAAAACCTGGCCAATATGAAAATAATAATAAAATAAGGGCTAACACTTAAACTGTTGTGTAGACAATATGTACCAGGCACTGATCAAGGCACTTTTTCTTACTTAATATTCACTGCTATCATATTAGAATATACTGTTATTAACCTCAATGTATAGATGTCGGTGAAGAAACTTGTTCCAAGTCATACAGTTAGTTGTCTGAGATGCAATCCAGGTGATTTGTTCACAGAGCTCAGGTTCTGTGAAACGGGGAAAAACAAAATTTGGCATCCAGTTTCGAAAGAATTGCAAACTAATAGAATATCTAGAACCAGATGATTATACCAATAGAATGCTAATTGCATATCAAGGACATTTGGTATAATACAAATTATTCTACCGTAAACGTATGGAAATTTGTGATCCATGATGTTGCAGATTCTATCTTCTCACTCTGCATTTTAAAAGACATATGGTATTGGCTCATTAGATTAATTGTTGGATAGTCTTTGTTATAGACTAAATCATGGAATAAATACATGGGTACATGCATGAATATTATATATCAGGGGCTTTAAATAGTTCATTATCTCACTTCATAGTCACAACAAACCTACTGATAGTTCCAATGCAAAGCCTAGAATACTTTGGCTCAGAGAGGCCCAAGTCTTTTCTCAGTGCTGCACAGCTGGTACAAGGCATGGTCCCCTCCCTTCTCTCAGTACAAACTACCCATGCAGACTATCACTCTCAGTCTTGTTTATCTCAAATAAAGAGGGTATAACTAACTGGAATGTGTCCAGAACAGTGAGGCCAGAGTGTGGAGAAACTTCGTAACCATGCTGCTGCATGAAGAACAGCTGGAGAGACTGAGAACATGCGGCCTAAAGAGGAGACTCAGGGAGATGGGATCACAATCTTTCTCTAGAGAGTAAATCCAAGAGTGTCAAGTGGAAATGAAAGGGAGGCTGGTTTCGGTCAGATAGAAGGACGAACTTTCTAGTATTTCATACTACAGTGGGAAAGACTATTTTGTGAGATTTAAATGACCAACTATCAAGAAATTGCAGGGTAGTCCCTACATGAGGGTGAGGTAGAATGGACCTACTTTCTGTCTCATAAACTTTAGAAAATTAAATAAGATAATTTATTATGGTGTGGTGTTAGTTCCCCCAGTACTTTATCATCTATGTTGATAATGTTAATAATTAATTGCATAATTAACAAATAGCAAATTGTGTGTGTGTGTGTGTGTGTGTGTGTGTGTGTTTTAGACAGGGTCTTGCTCTGTCACCTAGGCTGGAGTGCAGTGGCGTGATCTCGGCTCACTGCAACCTGTGCCTCCCAGGTTCAAGCCATCATCCTGCCTCAGCTTCCCTAGTAGCTGGGATTACAGGCGTCCACCACCATGCCCAGCTAATTTTTGTATTTTTAGTAGAAACGGGATTTCACCATGTTGGCTAGGCTAGTCTCGAACTCCTGACCTCAGGTGATCCACCCACCTCAGCTCCCGAAGTGCTGGGATTACAGGCATGAGCCATCGCGCCTGGCTGGCAAATTATTGTTATTTATAACTCTTCAATCCAAACCTTCAGTGTCTATGTTATTTCCTCAACTATAAAATGATGATAATAACAGTACCTTCTTCCTAAGATAGTCAAGAGGTTTTTAATATCGATATGGTACTGAGAATGATGCCTGAAACATAGCAAGTACCCTGTTTTTATTATATTTCTGTTAATAGTAATACATACCATTTACTGTGCTCTTGCTATATGCTACACACAGTATTTCATTTAGGCCTTACTATGTCCCTGATGTAGGCATTAATATCTTTATTTTGAGAATGAGAAAACAGTCTGTACCTAGTACACCATATGCTATTGTTTATCTGTTTGAATCTCAAGCAAATCTGCTTGATAATTGATAATAAAATAAGCCTTTTTCTTTTTTTCTTTTTTTTTTTTTTTGAGACGGAGTCTGGCTCTGTCGCCCGGGCTGGAGTGCAGTGGCCGGATCTCAGCTCACTGCAAGCTCCGCCTCCCGGGTTTACGCCATTCTCCTGCCTCAGCCTCCCGAGTAGCTGGGACTACAGGCGCCCGCCGCCTCGCCCGGCTAGTTTTTTTTGTATTTTTTAGTAGAGACGGGGTTTCACCGTGTTCGCCAGGATGGTCTCGATCTCCTGACCTTGTGATCCGCCCGTCTCGGCCTTCCAAAGTGCTGGGATTACAGGCTTGAGCCACCGCGCCCGGCCAAAATAAGCCTTTTTCTAGGTAAGGAATCTGATACTGTGTTTAAAAAACACGCATTTAATCCTGGGGCTGCTGCATTACTCCTGCTGCCCCATCCCACTGTGACCAAAGGCACGTGAGATGGTGAGTTGTCCCCTTGCCAATGGGGGTTTGGTAAGAAAGGAAAGTGCAGTACTTCTTTGTTTCTGAATTGCAAGTATGTGTGGGTTACAGGGGGAGGCTGAACATGAAGGTCCTGGGACAGCCCACCAGGTATCCCATGAGACTTTGCAAAGGAAAAGGAGGTGAGTGACAGCCCAGGGTTCAATAGGATGGAAGGAAAAGCGAGGTCATGGAATTCCTCAGACCTGCTTCCTAATGGCAACTCTACTACCTCAGCAAGCCATTGAACTTCTCTGAGCTCAGTCCTTTCATTTATAAAATGGGGTGGCAGTGCTCACATGCCGGGAATACAAAGGGATTGAAAGATAAAATATGTAATTAAACACCTGATGTGGCATCTGTCAGGGACCCCAGTAAAGTCAGCCGTTTTCCTGTTGAATTCTGTTTTTGGTGGTTCTCCAAGATCATACCTTCCATCAACATTTACCGTCACTTCCCCCACCCCATGCCCAATGCTGAACAGTGGAGGGACTCTTCACCTAAAGTTGTGATGTTGAAACTTCAACCCGAAGCAAGTACTGTTAGGATCTCTGGAAACTTTCCCTCAAATAAGGGATTTGAATGGGACAAGAAGAAGTTTTATAGATAGCCAATGCAGATGATTTAATGGGGTTATGATAGAAACAAGAAAGTAAAACAAACCTATGCTTTAAATCCTACCATTTCAGGTCCATATTTTCGCTTGAAAACTGAGATTCCTATTAAACAATGACATTTACGCCAAAAAGTAGAGGAGTTGGTTGAAGGACGGGGTAAAGCCAGGAGGAATCGGGAATTTGAGAGTCAAGTCGGAGGACTGAAATACTCGGAACACTAAGGGCACCTCAGGGCTCT
Organism: Theropithecus gelada; assembly: GCF_003255815.1. Classification (NCBI taxonomy): domain Eukaryota; kingdom Metazoa; phylum Chordata; class Mammalia; order Primates; family Cercopithecidae; genus Theropithecus; species Theropithecus gelada. The sequence goes on from NC_037676.1 coordinate 129,395,024, forward strand.
ACCAAGGACAGGTACAGGCTTTGAATTTGCAGCACCACTCTAATTTAATGAGCTACCTTAGCACGTGGTGCAGTTGGAAAACAGATGTCACAACTCTCATTAGATTGTCAAACATTTTCCAGCATTTCCTCTCCTATCATAGCTGATTATCAAGATATATAGACACACACATGCATACACATAAATACCTTGATAAGTTACTAGAAAAAGCAGAAAAATGTCTGACAGTTTAATGAGATTTGGGTAAAAGAAAGTTCTATATTTCAATGTTTTCCAGGCACTAGAAATAATTCATCAATGTTTCTAAGACTCATTCAGCGTGGCTGCATTTTAAAAATATATTTTCATAAATGTTGAGGAGCAAATACCATTATTAGGCATTAAAAAGGTTGAAGTCTAATAGGTTAGCCGCTTCACCTTCCTTCGCTCAGGTCAGCATTCATTCAACTGACTCTTACTGGTTATCAGCCACACACCTCCTGACTGGCTATTCAGTGCCGATGACGTTTCTGTCACATGCAGAGCTGGCTTTAAGGTGCATTGAGGTGACAGCAGGTGGCCTGTAGAGTGGTCATTTTAGGATATCCTATTCAAAGACATCTGTGGAAGTGTGGACCAATTTATTGATGAATAACAGTGAAGGGGTTTCCACCAGCAAGCAACATAATTTTTTACAATGATGATGCTGAAGTAGAAAGAGTTTCTAGTCAGGGATGGGATAAATCAATTTGCAGATGATTTTTAGGAAAGAAAAACATTGCAACAGTAAATTGTAATTGATAACTTCTAGAGCCACTTTAAGTACTGCTGTTTTAGGATTCTGAGGGGAAGACAGTGTTCTGCAAAGCATAAGCAAAGTGATTTGTTCCAAGCCCCAAATTCAAGTAGTTTGAGAGATAAAAAGAGTCATTACTAATGTGGGTATAGAACATGTGCTAGGCAAATCTCTTTCACATACATGTGGGGAGGTGATAAAATTATAATTTGAGGCTGGGTGCTGTGACTCACACCTGTAATCCCAGCACTTTGGGAGGCCGAGGTGGGCGGATCACGAGATCAAGAGATCAAGACCATCCTGTCCAACAGGGTAAAACCCCATCTCTACTAAAAATACAAAACTTAGCTGGGCATGGTGGCACACACCTGTAGTCCCAGCTACTCGGGAGACTGAGGCAGGAGAATCGCTTGAACCTGGGAGGCGGAGGTTGCAGTGTGCTGAAATCGTGCCACTGCACTCCAACCTGGTGACAGGGCAAGACTCCATCTCAAACACAAACAAAAATTATAATATGAAATAGGCATTAAAATACTGTACATTTTAGAGGAGATTGACGATTGGAGGCCGAAGAATTACTCTAAATTAATCAGCTTGTGCACTTCAGAGCTAGGATAGCTCTGTGGGTTCTAAATTCTGTGATCTTCTCTTGGAGAAATAATGAAGGTAAAACATCAATAAACATAACAAACTGGATAAGGGAGACCATTGAGAAGGACTAAGGACACCTTCAAAGTTCTGAGTGAGTTTAAAAAAAACAATGATGAAAACTTTGATAGAAATAGGAAAGAAAGTAGAGGAACTTGTATTGCTTGAAACTTCTTAATGTTTAGACTAATTATATTTGAAGATGACAGTGGTCATTGAAGGTGGGTGGGGATATGACAATAACTTAGGTGGGGAGGCTCATGAGGACTCACAGAACAACTGGCAACCCTGCCCCTGTCTGCAAAAAACCCCATCCTGGAGGAAATAAGTTAGGAAAAGGTTTTGCATTTGTGGAATGAAAAGTCTGTTGCATCTAGCTTGAGACAGAGCAAAAAGAGTTGATTGTCAGCTTCATGAAGACCAGGGGGTCTGAAAGAGACCCAGGGATCAACAACCACTGAGAGCAGCGTAGAGGCCAAGAACCAGGCAAAATGCTGATTCCAGGACTGGGATTCAGATGATTTCCTTCTAGACAATAATCTGCTCCTTGAAAGGGTATCTAATTGGGCATTGCTTTTACTTGCTGCTTTCAATTCTTTTATGTTCTTTCCTAGTAAATATTTTTTCTTAATTTCATTGCTGCTCATATTTATCCTGGGAACAGACAGAAATGTTTCACAAGCTTAAGCCAGTCTTTTAAAAGGGGAATGGCAGGACTCCAAAACACAGACGTGCTGATATGTATGGGGGAATTTTTAAATGCTGAAACCTCTAAGACAAAAGCGACTGTGTCTTTATTGTTCTCTGAATTCCTCGTACCCAGCTCAGTACATGGAACATGATAGGGATTTCACAGTGGTTTGATGAATACATTAATGACTCCAAGAGTAAAGTAATCCTCAGGAGGACAAAGGCAGACCAGCTTCCCTTCCCTATCAGAATATACTTCTCTTAAAGCTTTACTTGGTATAATTCTTGGAGAATTTTGCCCTTACAGAAGTCAAAAGTGAAAACTGGATCTTCCAAAGTGAAAACTGGATCTTCTACAAATAATGGAAGAATCAAGTCTATCAAAACAACAATTATAGATCCCATCAATGGAGGGGTTGTCACGAGTCAGGCTAGGAGCTTTACATATATTATCTCATTCTATCTATGCCAGAGAATCAACTATGACATATGTAACATTAAATCTCATTTCATAGATGCAAAAACTGGGGTGGAAAGAAGTCAAAGAATCAGCCAACATGTACAGAATTAGCAAGGGTGGAACTGGGATTTGAATTCAGACAGTCTGACTCCAGATGCCATTCTCCAAATTATGCCATATTATATTTCAATTATTAACATTCATAAATTGAAATATGAGGGATAATGTACCTTTTCATGAAAGCTTTGCTCATTGTGTGGACGAGTGTGTGTACACGTAACTGCATGTGTGTGCTATCACTGAGGTAGAAGACATCTGTCTCTCTCTGTTTTGGTCTACTTTTAGTAAGATTTGTATTTGATTGAGTTCAGAAGTTTGATCATCTTTTTAACCTGTTTGTTTTAATTATATTAAAAATTAGTCACTTTCAACATATTTGCATAGGTAGTTGTTAGGGTGATCTTTTGGATGATCAGATGTAATGTACTACTACTACACATAGACACCCAGACACACACACACACACATGCAAACACACCCTTGAGCTCAAAGAGCTTTCTCAGGACTACATACTTTACATTTACAACAAGTCATTTAGAAAACTATCAATCCTATTCAAATCTCAGCAAAACAGAGATACCAGGCTTTGCCTTTATCTTTAACTGCTCTTTTTTGCTATATACAAAGCTGTTTCTTGCACTGCTACATATACAAAAAAAGTGACAAAGACTTGACTGTCAAACAACAGGGATAGTTTGATAAATATAATAATTCCATAAGATGGCACATTATACACTATTAAATTGTAAGGACAGTAAAGTTACTGTTAAGTACCAAAAAGTCATGATTAAATGTTAAGTGAAAAAATAGGATACAGCTAGATTTGAATTTGAATATTCATTCTGTATAGCAGTATGTATAGAAGGAAGGATATATACCAAAATAGAAGAGTATCTATCTGTATTATAATTTGATATAATACAAATTATTCTACCTTAAACATATGGGAATTTGTGATCCATGATGGTCAGATTCTACCTTCTCACCCTGCATTTCCAAAGACATATGGTATTGACTCATTAGACTATTTGTTGAATAGTCTTTATCCTACTATCATAGAAAAAATAAATGGGTGCATATATCTGTATACAAAATAGAGGTCTATTCTCCCTGTATATATTTATACTAAAAAAAAAAACTGAGAGTTTTTTTTACAGTTGTATATATACAAACATTTATTTATATACACATATATAAATCAATGTTATGTACATGTGGGTATACATACATCCATGCACATACCTCTGAAGTGGTGACTCTCTAAAGAAAGCCCTGGTATCGGTCAGAATTCATGCTTGGTTCAGGAGCACAGAATTGAGAGATACAAACCTCAAAGAAGAGGGAATTGAATCTTCAAATCTCGGCCACCTTACAAGAATTTTTAAGGTAACTGTTTTAAGTGTAAACATTATGGCAGTGTTATAGCACAATTTGTACAACACAAGATGGAGTCCTGGTGGCCAGAAGTGAGTATGGGAATAGTCAGTGCTAATCTTTGTGCAAAGCGCAAAGGAAAATTGGTATACAAGGCCTGAGAGAGAGGTCAAGGAAGCAAATACTGCAAAGTCCCAGAAGGCAGTTGGATAGGACAAGGGGATCGGAAGGGCAGGATCAAGATCAGAGAGCAGGGAAGATGGGGCTAGCTGATCTAGGGAATGGAGGGAGAACAGATACCCAGAAGCAGGATTCAGGGGGTTAGAGCGCTTACACCACGCTCATGGCCGTGCCCATGGACAGGAGAGGCACATGAGGGGCGCACACGGTGGAGCTGGTTTAAAGGAGAGGGAGATTCATATCACAGTAAAATTAAGTGCATAATTCATCCACAGGGCAGAGGAGGCTGTAAAGAGCAGGAACAGGCTATTTTTCATGTCTGAATGCTCTCAAGGCCTCTCAGTGTTGTAGGTAGATGGCGCATAATAAATGTTCCTTGACTCGAATTGGCAAAAAAGGTCAAAGCAGAAAGCCAGCAGTTCTTTAAAGTTTCAAACTAGATTCTAAAAAGTCCAAAGGCATCTCAGAGGTCATCTCAGGGAGAAAAGGGGAAGCAATGAGGTAGAACTCTGAACCTCCGCTCTACCTAAACAAGGCTGCCTTGCTGTGCTCTGAGTCACATATGGAGACATCAGGGAAGATGTAAAATAGGATTGTGATGGCAAACAGCATTTGAAAGCCATTACTTTACGAAGGGAAGCATTGATCTCTTTCTCCCCTTGTTAGCCAATTCAAATGAAGACAGTTGGAAGCTAGTAAAGAGGAAGACAGGATTTCTAGGGAGATGTTTCAGAAGCAGCCTAACTATATTCATATCTTCAGAAACAGCAGTGTCGTCTCAGAAGTAAACACTTTCATCAACCAGCAGGTCAGTGTGGGTCTCCTGAACAGCCTGAACCACCACAGGAAGTGACGTCCACTGTTGTGCAGTCAAAAGAACCTTCGCTGTCATTTTCTCCACTCTTTTCCCTTCCCAAATAGGGTATCATAGAAAGAGCCTGCCTTTCTTCCACTTCCAACATTTACGAAGTGAAATTTTCATCAGACAGTTGCTTGTGACAAACAAAGGTTTACTAGAAGCTTCTGTGAGAGCCTTAGGAAGTTCTCTGGGGAAACCCTGCCTTTGTTTGGTTTTCTTTGCCTTTGGCTCTGTGATGTTTGCTGTAAAAATGATTACTTTCAGGTGATTAAAAGTGGGGAAAAAAGGTTTCAAGCTTTTCATGTAGCAAATAATATCCCTGTTTGTAGGATTACTTTAGTTAAAAAAAAAACAAAAAACATGACTTCAGCAATGCCTTCTCAATGCACAAGATTCTGAGGAATGGTAAGAAAATGAAATAAGGCCAGACGCGGTGGCTCACACCTGTAATCACAGGGAATCCGAGGCAGGTGGATCACGAGGTCAGGAGTTCAAGACCAGCCTGGCCAAGATGGTGAAACCCCATCTCTACTAAAAATACAAAAATTAGCCGGGCATGGTGGTGGGTGCCAATACTCCCAGCTACTTGGAAGGCGAAGGCAGAGAATTACTTGAACTCGGGAGGCAGAGTCTGCAGTGAGCCAAGATCGTGCCACTGCACTCCAGCCTGGGCGACAGAGTGAGACTCCATCTCAAAAACAGAAAAAAAAAAAAAAAAAGGAAAATGAAATAAATCTGCAGTTAATATTTTGGCAAGCTTTCTTCACTTGTATGCATTTTTAAAACCCTAATGTTAATAGCAGTTTGGGACTTCTAATTTTTATTTTATATTTAAGTGACAGATACACAAATTGTCAGATGGTACTTCATCATCCTTCTCTCTCTCCCATCTTCTTAGAAATATAAATTGCTTTAGGTGGGAATGCTATAATTTTAGACCAGAAAATACATGCCAGATGTCTCTTATATGAAGCTGTCCTGCCCAAGGATATATGCCTTAGTCATTAGGATGTGTTCTAAATATTACCGCAAAGCCCTTGGAAGGTGGGTCTGAACCCTCACTTATACTTAACTGCTGGCATGTTGCTTTGTCCCCGTGTCTTGTGCTACTATTTCCATTGATGTAAAGGAAGCACCAATTAGATAACACTCCATTATTAGAGAACCAGGCACAAGTCAGCTGAGGCAGGAGACCCGCCTTCTTTTCCAGAAACAATGTAAAGCCTGGGTGGATGAGGGTCTCTGGGCTTCCGCTGTGCCTTGCTTTTGACATTCTCCAGCACACCCTATAAACATGTCTAAGGCTGTCCTGTTTAGTCTGATTATTCAAACTATATTGTCCAGCGTAGAGCAAAGGGAAACCTAGCTGAACCCTGGAGATGACAGCAGGGAGAGAGAGAGGGGCAAAGAAGGGCAAAATGGGAAAAACAGGAAACAGGCTAGTGAGAAGAGTAAAAATGCTTCAGGGTGAGGAAGCAGGGTTTCTAAGCTCTCTAATCTCCCCTGTGCAGCTGGCTTGCTGTATGGTTTATACAAATTCAGTGGTGATCTCTGTGCACCGTGGTATCACCTGTTTAAAGAGGTCTCATCTTCATTTTCAAAGAGGAATAAATGTTTTTTACTTACTCTTCTGCATGACTGACTCCTTTTCATGCTTAAAGTCTCAATCTTAATGCCACCTCCTACTTCCTGACTTTCCTAGCAAAAATGGCACTTCCCAGCACCATTACTCTCTATGTTTATTGCCTGCATAGCTCTTATTTGTAATGATTTTGTAATAGTTTGATGATGATGATGATGATGAATATTACTTTACCTATTTATGGCCTCTCTTTTAATGTTAAATTCTGTAAGCCCCATGAGCACAGGGACACATCTCTTTTGTCACTGCCCCAATGCTAGCATTTAGCACAAGCATGGCCCATAATAGATACCAAACATTTATATAAAAATCATGTAAATGACTAAATCCATGAATGAATCTATGAGGGAGCGTAGATAGCAGCACATAAAGGAAAGGGAATGTAGTAAATTTTTCATTTTCCCTGAAGATATAGCTATGTATTAGGACTTTGAAAAATATGTTATCAAACACAAAGCTAAATTATGCCAGTTAATGAATACTAAATATAATAAAATCGGCTGGACATGGTGGCTCACGCCTGTAATTCCAGCACTTTGAGAGATCGAGGCGGGCAGATCACAAGGTCAGGAGATCGAGACCATTCTGGCTAACATGGTGAAACCCTGTCTCTACTAAAAATACAAAAAATTAGCCAGGTGTGGTGGCAGGCACCTGTAATCCCAGCTACTCGGGAGGCTGAGGCAGGAGAATTGCTTGAACCCAGGAGGCGGAGGTTGCAGTGAGCAGAGATTACACCACTGCACTCAAGGCTGGGTGACAGAGCGAGACTCTGTCTCAAAAATAAATAAATAAATAAATAATATGTAAAAAGTCAGAAATCTTGGGGATTATATTGTAAAGAATTTCCACTATATTGATAACAGAGGAAGGCTTTTAATATTATACTTTTTGAATACTAAGAAATTGGCATCTACTCACCAGTTTGGACATCACTTTTAAAATACACACTAAACGAAAGCCATTTTGTACTGATAAGTTAAGTGCTAGATTAAATTCCTGCATAGGCTAAAAAAGGTCTCTTTCCATTCATTTCCAAATATACAATTAACAAAGAGCTAATTATTCTCAGAGAGTCACTTATTTCTTCCAATTCACCAATTAGGATGAGGGCTATTTGTTAACATCATAAAAGAAGAAATGGTGCATGGGCAAGAAGAAATTTGGAAAGGAAATGTGATTAGAGGAATTATGTCAAAAGGTAAAACAAGGGAGAACAGAGATAAAGAAAAGAAAAATTAGAAATTGGAAATAAAGTTATTCCAGCCCCTCTCTAGTAACTACTACTATTTGGAACAAGGGAAGCAGAACCTGACAAGACATTTTACAGTCTGATGAAAGGGATGCTAAAAAGTCAGGGACCACGGGTCTCAGGCTTCGACTGGATGTGTTCATGTCTGAGGCCTTTCGATTCTCACTTTCCTCATCTGGAAAACAAGAGTAGCTGAATCTCCTTCTAAGGGCATTTGTGATATGAACTGAGATCTTGAATATGACTGCACCAAGTCTAGCTCAATTCGCGTGAGTTCCATACCCCTCCCCCCAACTTTACTCAGACTCAGAAGAAAGCTAGGCAATATTTCTACCTCTCTATTATGCAAAAACAAAAGCAAACGAGCAGAAAACCTCCCCAAAACAGTTAACTTCGACATTTGGGCTTACACAGCAATTCAAAAATCTCTTTTCATTTCATCCCGTGATTACAGTTATTTTTCTAAAGTGAATGATTCTGCTTCCCAAATGCAGTAAACCCACTGTTAAAGATAGTTAATTTTCCTCTGGATGATTGTGGCTCTTGAAATTCATCAAGGTTGTTTTTTTTTAATTATTTCCCCAGTATTTGTCCTGAAACAGTTTCTTTTTGTCTAAATCAGTCCAAGTAAGGTTCTGCATTAGTCTATAAAGAGGGTGCTGACCAACAAAGAAATCAACTGAGTGGAAGTGATAGTATAATGTAAATAACTTGACACAGGAATACATAACACTCATAGATATGTATTGATTTGTTTAATAAATTAAAAAATAATGCTTATGATATGTAAACAAGATATAACAATGCAGTCAAGAATAACTCTCTTTATTTCAGATGATTTTTTCCCATACATAACTGAATAGCAAGAAAACAAGTAACCCAATTCAAAAATGGACAAAAAATTGAAATAGATATTTCTCAAAAGAAGACATACAAATGGCCAATAGGATATTTTAAAAATGTTACTAGTCATCAAGGAAATGCAAATTAAAATGACAATGAACTGTCACCTCACACTTGTTAGAATGGTTACTATCAAAAAAGACAAGGGATAACAAGGTTGGCAATGATGTAGAGAAAAGGGAATCCTTGTACATTGTTGGACGGAATGTAAATTAGTATAGTCATTATGGAAAACTGCATGGAGGAGCTTCAAAAAACTGAAAATAAACCTACCACATGATCCTAATACCGGGTATATATCCAAAGGATTTGAAATCGATATGTTAAAGAGATATCTGCATTCTCATGTTCATTGCAGCCTTATTCACAATAGCCAAGTATGAAATTTGCTTGAGAAAACATATACACAATGGAATACTATTCAGCCTTTAAAAAGAAGGAAATCCTGTCATTTGCAACAACATGATGAACCTATAGGACATTACGCTGAGTAAAATAAGCCAGGCACAGAAAGAAAAATACTGTATAATCTCATATGCAGAATCTTCAAAAAGTGGAACTTATAAAGGTAGAGAGTAGAATGATGTTTATTAGAGGGTGGGGTGGAGAGGGGTGGGGTACAGGGAACGGGGGAATATTGGTCAAAGAGTAAAAAGTTTTAGTTAGACATGACAAATAAGTTTTCAAATGCTATTGCACAGTGTGGTGACCATAATTAACAATAATATCTTTTATATGTAAAAATAGCTAAAAGAGTAGGCCTTAAATGTTTTCAGTACAGAAAAGTAAGTCTATGAGATGATGCCTAATTTAATTAGCTTGATATAATTATTCCACAATGTATACATACATGAAAACATCACATTGTCTCCCATAAATATATACATTTATTATTGGTTAATTACAAGTGAAAGTTTAAAAAATGGCAAGTAAATCATGTAGCCCCTGAGACAGATGGATATGTGAGTCTAGCTTGAAACAAACGGCATCATATATCCACCATTACACAAGACTTTGAGCAGACTGAATGCTCACAGAACATATTGGGAGGAGATATTTGGCAGCTGACGTGGCAAATAGTCATCTTCCAAGGGAGCAACAAAGTGGAGAGGTTTCCAGTTAAAGTTGCAGAGTTTCTGCAGAGTCTCTGGCAGTGATGGATCCAAGGGTATGCCGTACATCCAAGTAGCTCTTGAGGAAACCATAGGCAGATCCTGGCATAGGGGAGCACCTCGGGAGCACATCCTGAGTTTCAGGGCATTTGAAATGGATGTGCAGTCACATGCCACCCAAATGCAAGGGATACCTAGCCTACACACAGAGGTCAGGCAAGCTGCCCACATTAAGACATTGCATGCAATAAGCCGCTCCCCAGTAGGAGTCTATGGAGATAGAAATGCGTTTTGAGGAGCAATTTCATGCAGTCACAGAGTAAGTGAACCAACTGAGCTATGAAGCCAGATTTTCCCTCCTGGGCGACATATTTCAGAGGCACATAACTCATGCTTGCAACACGTATTCGAGAGAGACCAGCTACACTTGGTAGAGAGAGCCATAGGAAAGTGAAATGACCCCAGGGTTTAGTAAAGCCAGCTGTTTCCACTTCCGAAAACAAAAAAAAATTTAATGATACAAAGTGCAAAGTTTAACAAATACATCTGAAACCATTTGCAGCATATACATCTGAAGCCATTTGCTGGCTCTAGAAAGTGTGGGGTCTTTGTTGTGGGAACAGTGTTACCGATTTAGCATTACTTATATCTGGCAAATGATATTTTTGAGATAACATGTTATGGAAGAAAATGAACTGAACTTGGAAGTTTGAAAATCTCAATGGAAGTATCATTTCTGCCTCAACTACTTGCATGAACTGAACATAATGGAAAAATAAGATGAGAGTACATGTTGTGTCCTCTCCAAAGACAGGGAGACTGCTGATATAAGGGGGCACTTTTAGTAACGGATGGAGCAAAATGTTGTTATGTGAGTGTCAGCATAGGGCCCTGGGCTAACAATGGTGCCATGAACCTTAGAACAGAGGAAGGATAACTACAGCAATGAAAGGACTAGTTTAGATTCAGAAAAATAAGACAGAAACCAAGGTGTGATAACATGTTTTAGTATGGAGGGGAAGGCAGTCATAGAAGCTTGAATTACATAATTTGTACATTTCTGGGAGATAGAAGGTAAAGATAGCAGCTAATGGAGACAGGACGGGACTGGTACTTGATTATGGAAGAAAGGAGGTAAATAGAAGAGACAGAAAGGGAGGAAAGGCATGTTAACTGCTTACTCTGTGGTAGCCTCTGTATCCAAAAGGTTGACTCAAACATTCGCTCATAACTTTGTCTGGCTTAATCCTGCTCATCCCACAAGACTTACTTCAAGTGTCTCCACATTTTAGGAAGTCATCACTCACTTCTCTGGGCTTTCATATGGGAGAGCATTTCATTCTATTGAAAAACTATTTAGTACAACATCTACCTTTCTCTATGGACTCTGAGCTTCTTGAGGGCATGTATCACGTATGTTCTATTCTGAAGCACCCATACATAGAACAAAGCTTAGCACATAGTAGGAACTTAATATTTCTTTTTTTTTTTTTTTTTTTTTGAGACGGAGTCTGGCTCTGTCGCCCAGGCTGGAGTGCAGTGGCCGGATCTCAGCTCACTGCAAGCTCCGCCTCCCGGGTTTACGCCATTCTCCTGCCTCAGCCTCCCGAGTAGCTGGGACTACAGGCGCCCGCCACCTCGCCCGGCTAGTTTTTTTTTTTTTTGTATTTTTTAGTAGAGACGGGGTTTCACCGTGTTAGCCAGGATGGTCTCGATCTCCTGACCTCGTGATCCGCCCGTCTCGGCCTCCCAAAGTGCTGGGATTACAGGCTTGAGCCACCGCGCCCGGCCGGAACTTAATATTTCTGAGTTGAATAACTAGCCTTATATAATCCTCACAACAACCCTAAGCTAGAGACTCAAACAAGGCTGGAAATAAATAGGTGTCAAGAAGAACTGAGATTCAGACACATATTTGCAGGTAAAACATAGGAACACTGAACATTCACTGAGAACTGACAATTTAAGGGGTTGTTGAAGGATATATGACCAGAGATTCTTGAATGCCAGTCTCTGTACCCATGCCATGTTGGCTAACAAGAATCACATGGAATACTTGCTGAAAATACAGACCCTAGAAGTTTTCTCAAATCTAGAGAGACTGTACTATGGTTTGAATATGGTTTGTCACCACCAGAACTTATGTTGAGGCTTGGTTCTCAATGTAGCCGTGTTGGGAGGTGGGACCTAGAGGGAAGTGTTTGGGTCCTGTGGGCAGATCCCTCGTGAATAGATAAATATTGTCTTGTGGGAGTGAATGACCTCTCTTGCAGGACTGAATGAGGTACCACAAGAATGAGTTGTTGTGACGCTTCTCCTCGTGTTTTGCTGTCTTTGCATGCTCCCTCTTGACTTTTTTTTTTCCTTCGCTATGTTATGAGGTAGCACATAACCCTCTGCAAGCTGAGTAGATGCCAGTGCCATGCTCTTGGATTTTCTAGCCACTAGAGTTGTGAGCCAAATAACCTTTTTTTTCCCTTTATAAATTACCCAGATCAGGTATTCTGTTAGAGCAACTCTAAAGGGACTAAGACACTCTTATTCTCACCAAATCTTTATTTTGGTAATGATTTCTCACATTTATTCATTTGCTCCAGAAAAGGTTGTCATTCTCTATAGTCTATCTTCATCTTCCACTTCATGCTTATTTAATCCATCACCAATTCCTGTCAATATATCCTCTTAAATATCTCTTACATCCACCAACTTTTCTATCATCACTATTACTATCCTTTTACAAGCACATAGACCACTGCCAGGAACCCTTGACTTGCCAGCCTGACTCTATACTAGTTCTTCTTCCTACTGCCACCAGAGCAATCTTTTTAAACAAAACTATGACTCAACATTTACTCTCTTGATAAAATCTCTTAGGAGGCCTTCTGTAGCTCTTACAACAAAGACTGAAATAAAAACTCTATAATATAGTCTAAACGTTCCTTGTTGGTCTCACCCTCTCCAGCTTCCTCCCTCTATGCTCCAACCACACAGGATTGCCTTCAATGCTTCAGATATCACCCAGCTTCAAATTCCCTTCTGGGTGCAGGGTCTTGGAACAAACTGTTTTCTCTGCCTGATGTTTTTCACCCTTCCATCTACATTCATCAATTTGACTTCTACTTATCTTTTGGAACTCAGCTCAGACAAGGTTAGATCCTGCCATTGACATACTCATAGCACCCTGAAATATTTCTTAATCACTGTGTATGATTATATATTTATATAATCACACTGTGTGTGATTAATTGATTAATGGCTGTCTGACCCCCTCCTCCCTGCTTTAAGACTATAAGCTACATTAATTCAGGGCCCATGTTAGCTTTACTCAGTACTTGGTACCTGATGCCTACCCCAGCATCCTCACAAGTAAGAATGTTCAGTACATGGCTGTTAAATAGATACATGAATGATACAATAAGTCAACAATTGGGCTCAGGAATCTCAATTATTTTAATGCTATCAAAGTGATTTGAAGCAGATTTGGGAAAAATTATCTAAAAAATTCATCCCAAGCTAAGATCCTGTGATTCTTAGCTATCACAGAATCTGTGATTCTGGGCTACTCCTCTGCGCTTCTCATGTACACATACATGGGTATAACCATGAAAAATGTTTGTTAGTTTGTTTGTTTTGAGAGACAGTTTGACTCTTGTTGCCCAGGCTGGAGTGCAATGGTGTAATCTCGGCTCACTGCAAACTCCACCTCCTGGGCTCAAGGGATTCTCCTGCCTCAGCCTCCAGAGTAGCTGAGATTACAGGCGCATGCCACTACACCCAGCTAATGTTTACATTTTTAGTAGAGATAGGTTTTCACTATGTTGGCCAGGCTGGTCTCAAACTCCTGACCTCAGGTGATCCACCTGCCTCAGCCTCCCAAAGTGCTGGGATTACAGGCGTGAGCCACCACACACAGCCGAAAAATGTTTTAAAGCATCTAGGGTCCTTGGCAGGCCTTTAGCACACTGTACGGAAGGGACATTCTGTGCCTGTCGCTGGAATGACCAGCAATTCTGGTTCCTTTCTTTGCCCAGACTGTTTCTATGTCCCCTTCAGTTTAGTTCAGTTCAAGAATTATCTAGTGAGCACTTTCTCTGAGCCGAGCATCTGCTTTGTACTAAGTGTAAGCCCTGCTTCCAAGAACTCATTGTGTAGGAGAGACACACATGAAAACCAACTAATTGTGATTCAGTGTAAAATACATAGTAATTGACAAATGCATATAGTTTCATGGTAGCCCTGTGGAAGGAGTAGGCAAGTGTTCTAGTATGGCTTCAAGGAGGAAATGTAGCTTAAAACAGGTTCGGAGGGATGAATAAGAGTTTACTATACTTTTAAGGGGGTTGGGAGGAATATACAGAAATGAAAATTGCATTTTGCAAATGCAATATGAGGAGCCGTGGGACAGTTTAATGTGTTTGGAGAACAACAAGTAACTGTGTGGCAGGAGCAGTAAATATGACAAAGGAGGAAGCTGGTGAGGTTGGAAAAGCCTGAGGGGTCATGAGGCATATTACCTTCATTTAAAAGCCATGCCCTTTTCTCCCTCTCCTGCCACTTCAAATTCAGGTTCACCATTTATATGTCTATTAGTCCTGGTGTCTTTCTCATGCTCCTTGATTAGTCCTTAATCCACAAGCCCAACATTGCAATACTTGCCTAGCATATTTCACAGGCAGGGTACCTAATGTCCCTGTGAGAACCCATCTTGCTGAGATTGTTGCTGGCAGATTTACTTCCAGTGTGATTATTGCAAGAATTTGTCTAACAGAATGAATGACCAACCTTGAGTAAAAGGGATTATGAAAAACTTAATAGCATTGTAGCAATGTGGCTGTTAATGAAATACAGTTGGCTGCTCCCACTGTTTGGCACCAACCAACCCAACACTGTCAACATCACAATATGATATTTGTTCCCAATTATTTTACAGCAACAACTGAAATACAATGTGTTATTAATCATATTTATTATAAGTATCAATTTGAGAAATTTCTGACATGCCAGAAGATGAATAGGTTTATTATGAAAAGCAATTCTGCTTGGTGCATGCTGGCTGCTGCTGTGTAATAAATAGCCTCTGTGGGGAAAATTTTGTAAAAGAAGTAAAGCAAAAAATAGCACTGAAAACAGAAAGGAAGCATCAAAACCCTTCAAATACCTGCTGTGTCCATTGGTCAGTCACATCCAGGACATCACATGCCTTTAGAACTCCAGCAGGTTCCAACAGGACGTTCTAGACTCTGAGAGAGAGCAAGGGAGGTCTTATGACTGGGGAAAAAGAAAAGAGACACTGAAGGCAAAAGACAATCTCTGAATACGCAGTACCCTCCGAACTGCTCCTCCTCTCACAAAAACACCTTCCCAGCATGCACTGCTTTAGGGACTGTGATTGTACCATGACTCTGTTCAGAAAACCTGTGTCCTGAATATGTCACAGGGCTCATTCCTTCACTTCTTTCAGGTGCCTACTCAGGTATTTCCTTATCAGAACAGTCTTTTGAACCACCCCATTAAAAAAACAGTCTTGTCAACCCTATGTTAACACTTTATTTGTTTTTATTATTTTTTAACAATACATAATAGGTGCACATATTTTGGGAGTACATGTAATAATTTGATACATTCATATCGTGCATAAAGATCGAATCGGAGTAACTGGGATATCCATCGCCTTAAGTGTTTTACCTTTTCTTTATGCTATGGACATTCAAATTACTTTCTAACTTTGTGAAATATATAATAGAAGAATGTTAACTTATAATCACCCTATTGATCTATCAAATGCTAGGTCTTATTTCTTCTATCTAACTATATATTGTACTTATTAATTAGTAACTCTGCAATTATATTTACTTCTTATACTTTTATCCTTCTAGGCTATAAACCAAATGAGAGTGGGCATCCGTTTGGTTCACTGCCCAACACATGCATGCCTACCACATGGCAGTCAAAATATTTGTGGAAGAAATGAATGAATGAAAAAAAAAAAAAGAAATGGATGAATGAATCACGATTAATGATGAATGAATCAAATCGGTCCGCCATGTCTTTCTAAACTAAATTTGGATGATTTTGGGTGATTCCACCCATTTAAAATATTTCTTCATTTCCCGCCCCAATTTAGTTTCTACTGAGGACTTTTTCAATATCTTCCAAACCTATTGTTCTTCTTTGTTTATTTGTTTGTTTTTTGAGGCAAGGTCTTGCTCTGTTGCCACGGCTAGAGTACAGTGGTGTGATCACAGCTCACTAAAGCCTCCAACTCCTGGGCTCAAGTGATTCTCCACCTCAGCCTCCCAGATAGCTGGGATGAAAGTGTACGACACAACGCCTGGATAATTATTTTATTTCTCCTTTGTAGAGATCAAGTCTTACTCTGTTGACCAGGTTGCTTCCGAACTCCTGGCCTCAAGCCATCCTTCCACCTCGGCCTTCCCAAGTGCTGGAATTATAGGCATGAGCCAACTTGCCCAGCCCTGTAATTTTTGAGTCTCTTCAATTCTAACTATTGTCACCAAAAGTAATTTAAGGAAAAAAAAATGCATTATCTCCTAGCTTCATTGCACCATTAAAATCTTTCCTAAATTTCCCATGTTAAAGATGAAGCTCAAAATCCTCAGCATAGCATATAAAACACTTCATAATCAGATGCCTCTTCACATATCTCCTATCAGAACGGTCTCTCTGACTACCCCTTTAAAAAATTCCCCCCAAACCTTGTTTCCTCAGCTTCACCTCCTGCCTCCACCCCATGTGTACTGCTGGTCCAGACATTCCTACAGAGGTGTCCTCCTAAGTTGGCATCTTCCTCTCCTGCCTCAGAGGCTTTGCCCTGCTCTTCTCTCCCTCTTGAGGCTCTGTCCTGTGCTTCTCTGCATCTTGTGGCTGGAATGCCTAACTTTTTCCTACTGAAGATCTGGATGCCTAAATCATCATTAAAATTGCTACTTTTTACTTCCATTTACAGCAGAGAAATTCCTCCTCTGGCCTCTCCTCTTCTCTGTGTTTCTTTCTTCATAATTTTAATTTATTATTATTATTATTATTTTCATTGAGATAGAGTCTCGTTCTGTCACTCAGGCTGGAGTGCAATGGTGCGATCTCGGCTCACTGCAGTCTACACTTTCCAGGTTCAAGCAATCCTCTCACTTCAGCCTCCCTCCTGTAGCTGGGACTGCAGGTGCCCGCCACTACCCCCAGCTAATTTTTGTATTTTTAGTAGAGACAGGGTTTCACCATGTTGGCCAGGCTGGTCTCAAACTCCTGATCTCAAGTGATCCACCCACCTGGCCTCCCAAAGTGCTGGGATTACAGGCATGAGTCACCGCACCCAGCCACTCTCTTCATAATTTTCCTACTGTTCACCTGCATCAAACTCCTGAATCTGTCATGCAACTGGAACAGTAAGTGAGAAAAACATGGCGCTCAAAGAAAGATGTTGAGAAATTTAGAGTTACATAGAATTTACTGTATAAGAATGGAATCTATCAAGTCAGACAAGCAACAGAGACCTATTTTCAAAGAGACCCAGTGAAAATTACTGGAGAAATAATAAAGAGAAATGCTGCGACTTTCAAATAAATAATGCTCAAAAGTCACCTGCAACATTTAGGATAGTGTCTGAAACAGATACAAATATTTCTCAGCAGTAAAAGAATTTTGTACTTAGTCTAGTCATGGAATAGTAGTCAATTGTCACTGAGGAGGGACTTTGGGATAGAAGAAGCATTTGAATGTGTTTGAAGTCTGAAGCAACAGGCAAGGTTTGATTTTATAGTTTTGAAAATGGATCTATCAGTTGGTGGAGCTACCCTCATGAAAGATTTGTAATATGCCTGTTTACCTACAAGATTAAATCAAGTGTCATTTCTTCAGGGAAGATTGCCCTTCACCATGTGAAATATACATAAAGTATATGTCACAATGTATGACAGTTCTTTGCTCACAAGTATATTTCTCAACTTAAAGGAGAATTTTTTTTGAGATATGATCTTGTTCTGTTATCCACGATGGGGTGCAATGGGGCAATCACAGCTCATTGCAGCCTCCACCCTCCTGGGTTCCAGTGGTCCTCCCATCTCAGCCTCCTGAGTAGCTGGCACTATAGGTGTGCACCATCAAGCCTGGCTAATGTTTAATTTTTAGTAGAGACAAGGTCTTACTACATTGCCCAGGCTGGTCTTGAACTCCTGGCCTCAAGTGATCCTCACACCTTAGCCCAGAAGGAGTCTTATTTAATTCATGTATTCTTAGTATCTACCTGTCATCAGGCCCATAGTAGATCTCAGTAGATGTAGATTGAGGTTTGAAGAATAAGAGATAGCTCACCAATTAGAACATTGGATGGTATTGGAACTAATGTATTCCTTTATTGTCAGCAGAATGGACTATGCACATAGAAATAATAAAATGGGAGAATTGATTGCCATGGTCTAAATTTTGTGCCCCCTACAATTCACATGTTGAGATCCTAACCTCCAAGGTGCCGGTGCTAAGAAGTGGGGCCTTTGGGCAGTGATAAGGTCATGAGGGTGGAGCCCTCACAAATGGGATTTATGCCCTCATAAAAGAAACTGCAGAGAGCGAGTTAATCCCTTCTACTATTTGAGGACATGGCAAGAGGCTGCTGTTCTCTCAACCTGGATAGAGGACCTCACTAGACACAGTATCTACCAGTGCTTCATCTTGGATTTCCCAGGCTCCAAAACTGTGAGAAATACGTTTCTGTTGTTTATAAGCTACCAGGTTTAAGGTATTTTGTTACAGCAACCCAAACAGTCTTAAGACCATAATGAAGCCCTTGGAATGGTGGCAAGGCAACTTCATGTGAGTAACTACAGTAAAGCCAGGTGCTAGTAACAGCCGTGTTGCCCGTAGAGCAGATCCTGCTATTACAGTGCCTAGCACATTACCTGCATATGATGATATGTGATCAATTAGTTAACTGATTAGTTTATGAATCAGTCTACCAAAAACTAGGGCAGAAATTGATACAGCATTAAAATAAATATGACTTAACGTTTGCAAAGAGACCCTGTTAACTGCACACTGTTTTCTTTTTCTTTTCTTTTCTTTTCTTTTCTTTTCTTTTCTTTTTTTTTCTTTTTTCTTTTTCTTTTGAGACAGGGTCTCACTCTGTCACCCAGGTTGGAGTGCAATGGCACAATCTTGACTCACTGCAACCTCCACTTCCTGGGTTCAAGCGATTCTGTGCCTCTGCCTCCCAAGTAGCTGGGAATACAGGTATGCACCACCACACCTAGCTAATTTTTGTATTTTTAGTAGACAGGGGGTTTCCCATATTAGCCAGCCTGGTCTTGAACTCCTGACCTCAAGTGATCTACCTGCCTTGGCCTCTCAAAGTGCTGGGATTACAGGCGTGAGCCACTGTACCTGGCTAGCCACTCACTGTTTTCATGTTAGGGTAAGTAAGCTTTTTTGAAGACCATTAACATAAGTATACAACCTCAATGTATTTTACCGGAATAATTTTACTCATGGCCACAGCTTGCTTTTTCATAGGCTGCCATGATGAGGAAGAACAGAGATAAGTAGTAGCACTATTCATTTCTGATATTTTTGCAGTAGTTCTAATTCTTACTCCAATTTAGAAAAGATTTGTAGGAAATCACAGGTCTAAATCATTTCTTCCTCTAAACTACTCTGTTGGGTAGAATTTATTTTGCAAAGACTTATGTAAGATCACTGTTTTACTACAGGTTTTGTCATATGGGATTTTTACAACCTTTTTTTCTGCTGATACAAATGACTTTTGATCCTTAAAAGGGCAGGACTATATTTTCCTTCAAACATTTTAAAAATAATTTAAGAGAATTAATTTTTAGTAATAGTGAGTGAAGAACATTTTAATCCTAGAACTTAAGAAAGGAGAGGCCCAATAACCAGATGCTGGAAATCTGTTGAGGTTTTTTTAAAATTCCAGTATCCAGACAGTTGGCATGAAAATAAAGGAGCCTAGAAAAAATGTTGAAAATGAAAACAATAAAAGTGACAGCATTTTATATTTGCAAAGCACTTCCACAAATGGCCACAAATGTCATCTCTTTAAATTTTATTCCTGAGTTGAGTAGGAAATAAACCATTTGGAGATTCAAGGTTTAGCTTAAGATATGGGTGTTGCTTGAACCTAGGAGGTGGAGGTTTCAGTGAGCTGAGATCATGCCACTGCACTCCAGGCTAGATGACAGAGTGAGAGTCTGTTTCAAAAACTATATATATATGTATATGGATGTTGTCAATATAATCGGGGGAAAGGAGTACTTTGAACTACTTTGTTGGAAGGAGTTTGAAATCATTGTTGAGGACTCAGCAGCATGAAGTAGAGAAATTCACAGTTGGTAGAAAGGACTATTGTCTTTCAACCTTCATTAAGGTTGACTATTCAACCTTCATTAAAGAACAGAAAGTGACAATTTCACAGCAAATTCTAGAACTTTAGATCAAAAGTCAACTTAATATGGGGGATTTATATAAGAAAGAGCAAAAAAAGAATAAATGTAATATCTATAGTATTGCAAGTGAGAGGAAAACAGGAAGATAAACACCACAAGAAGACAAAAATGTATTTAACATTTTGGGACAAGATTGTGGGATCCACAGGAAATTGGAACTTGGAAATTCCTGTTCCACAGAGATAAGCAATACACTTACTTTTATCTCACTTCTCAAAAAAAGTAAGATGAATGGGGTTTTAGGCCCCAGAGAGAAATTGTAGCTGCAATCAGTTGTACATCTGAGTAAAAATTGTCCTCAGAGGAAAGCGAGTAGGGACCTGTCTGAAGGGACAGGTTATTAACAAAAGAGAGGGATAATGGATTGCGTTTGCAGGTGCAGTTGGGGCTAACATCAATGCCGTCTTCATAGCTGGTTCAGAAACATATTCTGGATTCTTTTAGTGTTGTGGTTGCAGAAGGTATAAATGTACCCTTAAAAGAGATTAGGGTGAGAAGTGCCTCCCACAGCACCACGACCAGAAAGGGAAGAGGAAGGACAGGCAACAGTCAAGGACTGTTGAGGACAGTCAACTCATGTCCACATCAAGATCTAATCAGCTTGAACTCAACTCATTTCTAGCTCTGCCTTGGAAGCTGGAGCTCCTGCGCTATCAGTGTGAGCCCCTGAGTAGGAGCAGCCTGGTACAGTTGAAAGAGCATTGATCTGGGTCAAAAGACTCTGGTTCCTGTCTCAGCAGTGCTACAATCAACCCAAGTCAAATATCATCTCTGGGACTTAATTTTCTTAATTTAAAATATAAAGAAAAACAAAAACATAACAATTAGACTAAATCAGGATTTGGCAAACCAAAGCCTGCTTACCAAATCTGGCATACCACCTGTTTCTGTCTATACAATTGTATTGAAACTCAGCCACGCTCATTCATTTGCATATTGTCCATGAAAGCTTTTGCACTGCCACAGCAGATCTGAGTAGTGGCAACAGAGATGTTGCAGTGGACCATGTTGCAATATGGTCCAAAATACCTAAAATATTTACTTCTTGTTTTATAGAGATTGCTGACTGGCACCACAGAAATCTATGGTCTAAAATCATCTAAAAATTTAGGCACACATGTGACCACACATTTCGAAAATGCTATCTAGAACACAGCACATGAATCAGTAGGTAAACCTATCCATGTCAATTCTCAAATTTGAAATTGATTCTCTTGAAAATATAGCTATTTTTCATGCTTCATATCATATCTGGGTTTGGAATAAAGAAGTGTGAGGGGAGAAAAATTCCCTGAGCATTTTAAATCTAATTTCACCTTTATTATGAGACTACTGAGGCTTTTCTTGAGCAAAGGAGAGAGTGTGAAATAGAATAAGACACTCAAATCAATAGATTAAATTTATTGAAAGGATGAGTAATTGGAGTAATGTTACAGAATATCAAGCAGATTATTTAGATAGTAAATACGTTTCCAGTTTAAGTCAATTCACAGGCCATCAAAAGGTACACAGAAACACAGAGGGTTTAATCCGATAGCCTTCTGCATTAGAATGTAGTAATTTGCCCTCTTTAGCTATTTAATCTCTTCCGCATGTTCAGAGGGAGAAAATAAGTGATGAGAGAGAGAAGTAATAAGATCATACTGCAAATCCTTACATAGATAAGATAACAGAAGACTTTTCACACTGGCTAATATTTCATATTGTATTTACAGCTCTTGTCCATGTACAGATTTGGGGTCATTAACAGAGGCGTTGATCAGCAAAGTCTTAGAGTGAGTCTAGGGAAATGGTTGCCAAATATATCTGAGTATCAGAACCATCAATAGAGCCTGCGCCCCAGACTTACTGAATCACGGTCTCTGGTGGTGGATTCCAGGTAGTCACAGCTTTAACTGAGTCATTAGGAGATTCACTGTGCAGCCAGCTCGGCAACCACCAGTGAAATCCAACCCCTTCATTGCTTAGTGTTGGAACCGTAACTTGCTGAAGATGTACCACTGTCCCAGCCACTTCACCCCTCATTCCCAGCTCATTTCTCTCAGAGAAAACTGCCAAGTCCCCACAGTGGCCTTGCATGGGCCATTTGTAATGTCACCTCTCTGACCTCATCTCCTACTTTCCTTCACCCGCCTGTCTCTAGCTATCGCCATGCTCTTTCTCGAACACAGCAAGCACACTCCTGCATCAGAGGCTGTGAATTTTCCATTTCCTGCTTTGTTCCTCCCCGATATTTGCATGAACCACTTTCCTACTTAATCCAATTTTCTGTTCAGAAGTCACTTTCACAGAGAAGTCTTCCTCAGCCGCATGTATTTTCTTCTTGGTGCTTACTATTACCTGACATTTTATATATCTATATGTTTGTTTCTTGTTTGTTTCCTATTCCATTTGACTGTAAGCTCTGGGTGAGAACAGAAAAGCTCTGTTTACTCACTGCTGTATCCCCAGCATCTATATCTAGGACATCATTGATTCTTAACAAATATTTGTAAATGAATGAATAAATGGCTCTGCTAGATTTTTGTCACCTGGACTGCCAGACCAGTGCAAATAATGGAAAGCGAAGTATTGTAAAGAGTTTTGAAATCAGACAGCTCTAGCTTGCATTCTTCATGTGTGATTTTGAGCAAGTTACTGATTCTTGCTGAGCATCAGTTTTCTATGTGTAAAGTAGGGGCATGGACTCTGGAGGATCATGGTGAGAATTTCATAGAGCAGGCCAATAAGAGCTCCTTAGGGAAAGAAGGCTAAAGTGGGCCTCAGGTTTAGGTTTCCCCCACTGGGAGTTCCAAGGGGCTATGGAGTTGATAGGATTCCCCATTTGGGCTGTAGAGGAGCTGGAAACATGCTTTAGTTTCTTAATTCTGAAGGAGTGGGAGATTGTGTAAGCCTCATTGGTGCACTTTTGAACCACATTTCATCAAGATATTGTGAAACGGGGAGCAGCAGGCAGCCTCCTCTGGCCAACATGTATCAGGGCCTCATGCTTAGTAGGATGTGCCCAGAGTAGACAGGGAATCCCTGGCAGCCTTGTATAGTACCTCTAATGCCTTTGTTCTCATGGGGCTGGCTGGAAACAGGCCGGTAGCCCCATGGAACTACTGGGACAAATTACCAAGCAATCTCCCATGACCATGTAGAACAGGATGCCTCCCAAGGTAAGATTTAAGGTTTGCGGTCTGCAAAAAAGAGAAGGGAGGAAATAAAAAAGCACTGACAATCATATTGAAAGCCTATATTCTAGGTAACTGGCTACTCACTTTCACAACCCAGTAACAATTTTACTTAATCCTATACATCTATAAATAGGATTATTGTCTTCATTTTCCAGATGAGGAAACAAGACTTGGCAAATGTGTAGTCCAGTGTTTGGCAGTATTATGTAGTTGTTAAGCATGCACATGAACTTGCAAGACCTTGCTCTTCCCTAATAATTCTGTCCTTTACTAATTCTGTGATCTTAGAAGCTGTGCCTTATGTATTTGTGTTCTATTTTGTAAAACCTAATGACAACAACAATAATAATACCTACTCATAGAACCATTATTGTGATAAATTAAGCTGTTGAGAGTAAGGCACTCAGCCCAACAACATGCCCATAATGTGTACTCAATAAATGCTTGCTAGTATTTTTGATAATATTGTTAATAAAGTAACCCAGCCAGAGGTAGGACCCAAGATTCTGACACTAGTTGACCGGATTCTAAGCCAACTCTTCTATGGTACCACATCGGCCCATTGATTTAGACAGCATGGAACTCATAGCCCAGGGAATTCACACTCTTAAAGAACTTAAACAGCACAGCTTAATATGGTCCCTTCCAAACATAAGACTCAGTAATTCCAGTAGGAGGGCTGAACAACCTATTCTGAGAGGTCTCCAGGAAAGGAAGCCTGGAGTCTTCCCTGGAAACATGTTCCCTTATGGCACCTCCCTTCTCTTCAGGATGCTGAGGCTCTCTGGCTCCATGGACTTCATCCTCCCATACAATTGGTTCCCCTCACAATTAGTTTCTGGCACCGTCATCAAAGTGATCTCTCTCCAAGGACATGGAACAGGATGAAAAACAAATTGTAATTGTAAACTCGAAGTACGATCAGGGCAGGCACAGCAAAGGAGGAAGGTTACGTTGTGGGAATCAGGGGTCAACAATAAAAGACAGCCTGCTGCCTGTCCCCACCAGGCAATTTTCAGGGATGTTCATGTCCCCACTTATGCCCCCAAACATTCCCATGACAGCAATGCCTAAGGAAAAGAACCTCTGAAGATTCAGCCTAAAATTAGAATCATTTTTCTCTCTTATTCCAATTCATAGCAGGGAAGTGGACTGGTTCCTGAAATCCAGAAAGTATCAGACTTATCCTATCAAATCATTAGGGCAACTGTGTTTTCCCTCATCTCCTGACAGCACGGATTAGGAGAAGGAGCCAAAAGACACAGCATCTCTCTTCAAATGAATACTCAACTTCAAAGAAGAAAGTGACCACTGTTAAGGAGGTGAAGTCATAGCCTCAGCAAACCTTTGAAGCTGGAGGAGAAGATGTAAATTAAGCACAGACAAGCAGGGTATAAAAATAAAATCCTTGAAGGAAAAGCAAAACCGCTTTGCAATGGGTGTGAAAGTAAAGGAAGTTGGCCAAGGCCAGAGGAGGTAAACAGGGTTGCATGATGTAATCACACTAGGAAAAGGCAAACTAGTTGAGAAATATAGAGAAAATACATGGAAGTTGTAAATTGTCTATTTTATCTGAGAACTTGTAAGAATCAAAGTGGAAGCAAGGTCAATTTTCTCAATATTCAGGCCATTATAAGCCCTTGTGGGGAATAGGAAACATGCTTTTATTTGCTGTTTCTGCAGTAGTGTTGTTTGGGTATATGACAGGACCATGGAACTCTATAATCTTGTATAGGGATACATGCCAAGTGCCATTCCTGATTCCTTTGTAGTTTTTTTTTTTTCCCTTGTGTCTCCTATTAGTTGAATAATTCATTTCTGGTTGGTTTATTTATTCATTCATTCAATAAACTGCTTTTGTGCTTACAATATACCAGACACTCTACTAGATGCTGAACAAGCAAAGATGAACATGACCTTGTCCTTACCCTTAAAGAACCATAACTCTATATAAAAACACATTTTATTTGTAAATTAGAGGACAGGATAGTTAGTTTGTGATACAGAAAACCAAATGATTCCAAAAGAAGACAAAGTATAAAGGTTTGAAAATTATCACCCCAAAATTCACATCTACCTTGAAGTGCAAAATGACAACTTGTTTGGAAATATGGTCTTTGCAGATGTAATTAGTTAAGATAAGGTCATAGTAGATTAGGATGTGTTCTAAATCCAATGACTGGTATTCTTAAAAAGGAGAGAGCATGTGCTCAGACACACACAGGGAAAAAATCCATGTGATGATGGAAGCAGAGACTGAAGCCGGGAAAAGACAAGGATGGACAGGAGCCACCAGAAACTAAAAAGAGGCAAGGAAAGATTTTCCCTAGAAGGGAGCATGGCCCCGCTGACACCGTAATTTCAAATTTCTAGCCTCTAGAACTATAAAACAATACATTTCTTGGTTTTCTTAAACTGCCCAATTGGTGTTACTTTGTCATGGCAGCCCTAGGAAGCTAACATACAGGGGAAGGACATTTAAACTACAGTAGTAAGAGATGGGATGTCGTAAGATGTTTCTTTGTTGATATCATGTGATTTTTAATATGGATTTTGCTCTGGAGAACTCTCTCTGTCACTGTCAGTCAAGGTACCTTGCTCCACTCATCAAGGGGTGGCCCATATCCAAGCTGGAGCTTTTTGATTCTCTCTTTCTGCACTTTAGATCTTTATGCTGATCATAGCTCCCAGAAAAAAAAAAAAATGGCCATTTTGCTTCCTTGATTCCAGAAGCTGTCCCAGCTCTTGTGCATCCTACAACTCAGTTCTTCGGCTTTTCCTTCTTTGTTTGCTTAAGTGAACCAAAAATGGCATTTATTGCTTGCAACAAAGAAGTCTAACTGATACAGGCCCCATGATTAATGTTCTGGTTCTTCTTTTGTAGAAAACATAATAATGTTCTCTAATTTCATCTTTTTTTCTTTTTTCTTTTTTTTCTTTTTTTTTGTTCTGCTGCAAGAACATATCTGCTTGTGGCAACTTGTGGCAATAATGGAAGACTCTAAGATACATTTTTATAAACATGTTTTAGCCCTGGATAAAATAACACCTTGATTCACCATGGTCTCCTCATCTGGAATCCCCTTTCTTTTAACCAATGTCACATATCAAAAATTATTTTTTGACCTCAGAAATGCCTTAAGGAATAAAGAGAAGAAATAATACAGTCACTGGAGTTTAACTAAACTGGGCTTTAACTGAGGTGCCTGCAATCAGCTGTATATGGTCTAAATTCAGACTTAGCCTTCCTGAGCCACGGCCTTCCCAGGTCATATCTACCAATGGGTCATTCTTGAAATCAAAAAAGTATTATAAGGCAAGTACTCAGCCCAGTACCCGACATGTAGAGATGCTAAAAATATTGTTTTCCTCTCTTTCTTTCTTCTTCCAATCCTGACCCTCTAAAAGTCATCCTGACTCTTCTCAGAGCCTGTCCTTTTTTTCTGAAGTGGACCTGTAGCTACAGAAAATTGAGAATGATAATTGGATAAATGAGGACAGATGTCTCTTTAGCCCTGTTCCTCTTTAGCTTGCTAGGGTCTCCTGACTGGATTACTCTCAGCTCAAGGAACCCCTCCCTCAACCTCACAAAGAGAAGATAAGGTTCATTTTTATACAACGTTGTTTGTCAATTCAATCGACTCTCAAAGTATGTTTTGCCTTTTGAAATCTAAATGTTCATGTTTCGTTTTCCAAGGTATCTATATTCGTTTAATGGGGAAGAAACAATACCTGGAGTCATTATATGTGTATCAATGTCTTTCTAAATATGCACAAACATTTTACTTGAATATTTCCATGTCCTGCAAGAAATTCTGAAATAGATTTTCATTTGTGTGGCTTCAGGATTCATTTCAATGGCAGCCCAAACATTCTTCCAGCAGAAACCTGCTTAATCTTGTGAATCCATTGATATTTTTACCCTTCCAAAAGCATACACTATTGATTGTGTTTCTCTCTTAATTGCACAGAGGAAAAACTGACTTCTCATGAACACAACTTGATTTCTCACTTGATATCTTCATTTTCACACCAGTGTAACCGACTTATCAATGCTTGCTTAGACCAGACTATTAAAATAGCCACTTGGATAGTATGGGGTTTTAAAAAATCTGGCAAGGGATTTGCCTCATTGTTATCATTTGGAAATTTCTAGAAATATGTCATCTGTAATATCAGTGTACTGGCCCACCAACTGGGTTAGAAGTTTCTTTTTGGTGTTCTTCCCCCAGAACTCCCATCCTATTCTATATTACCTCTAGGGTAGCAATGATCACATTGTCCCAGAACAATGACCATATAACTTTATTATTCAAACTGGGACTTTCAACAGTGAAAGGGGGCATGGTTATTAATTAAGTTAGAAAAAGGGAATAAAATCAGAATGTCCTAAGTAAAAACAGGTCACTCTGATTTTAACCATTAGTTCAGTGCTGCGTCTCTTCCTCTAGACATTAAGCCCCTGGCCATATTTAGCTTGTTCTCTGCTCTATCTCTAGCATCTAACATAGTACACAGGGAAGGATCTGCACTTCAGTCATGGTCCTGTGTCATGGCAAGAACAGATAAAACAATCCCCCTCAAACTTACAACTCTTTTGTTGTAGTCACTAGAATATATTATGTTAGTTTCACTCAAGGTAGCAATTGACCAATCATCTCTTCTTGTCTGGCTAACTGCTTATCCTTCAAGACACCAGATGTCAACTGCATTGAGGTACATTCTTATATTTGTGTAGCATCCTGTCTTGATATCTTTGTGCTTGATCATGTTCTATTATAATTGTTTCTTTAATAGACAGCTGAGAACTGCTCTGAACTCCATTTTATCTCTATACGAGTATTTAGCTCAGAGTCTGTCACAGAATAAGGAAATAATACATGGCAACGGAATGAATGTATGTGTAGATTCATGAATGAAAAAATGAAATATCTAGATTAGACATGAGAATATCCTATTTGCCAATTGCTGTTTGGTTTGCCTGATACTAATTATTTGCCTACTTGGTAATATCTATATAGCTAGAATCACGGACCCACAGACTACTATAAACTAAGAGACAATTCCAGACATTAGTAAGGTAGAAAAGTATTCTAGTGTATCATAAAATATTAAATCTGATGGTAGCACCACCAATGGCATGATGTATTTGAAGGTGAACATAGGGCTAATGTTCATATACAAATCATCCTGTGATATTTGTTACTGGTTAACATTTTTTTATTCAATTTCATGGGAGAACAAAAGAGTGATTAAGAGCTAGAAAATAGAATTCATGAGAAAAGGTTAGAGGAATTGAAATTATTTAGCCCAGAGGAAAAAAGTATATGTAGACATTCAGTGATTCAGTGAAACTTCATTATCCCATATCAATTTATTCAAACGATGGCCTAATTTAAATTGACAGCAATGTTTCCAATGAACAAATGACCTACTGTTCCTTAAAAAGTAAAAAAAAAGATAATCAGAAACCATTTAACTTAAATATCTTTTTTTTTTCTGTCTGATCTAGTCTGTTTTGGATTACAAAGGATTTGTTTTACATGAAATCTTCTGGGTCACACTTTGCAAGGCAGTGGAGGTAGTAGATCAGGTCAAAGTGGGTCATGCCCCATTTTTTTTTCTTTTGCTCTTAAGTTTTTATTTTTAAAATGCTATTGTGTTTTCATTCATTCAACAATATTTATTGAGGAACTAAGCATGTCAGGGTCCATGCTAAGCACTAGGGACAAAGAAGCTATGACATACAAGCTATTTGCATTATTATAAGATGTTTCAGTTAAGTTCCTCCCTTACCAAACTTAAAGGTATTGGAAAACTCATTAAAAAGCCACACCCCTGACTTTTTAATGATCACCATTCTAACTGGTGTGAGATGGTATCTCATTGTGATTTTGATTTTCATTTCTCTAATGACCAGAGATGATGAGCTTTTTTTCATATGTTTTTTGGCCACATAAATATCTTATTTTGAGAAGTGTCTGTTTGTATCATTTTCCCACTTTTTGATGGGGTTGTTTTTTTCTTGTAAATTTGTTTAAGATCTTTGTAGATTCTGGATAGTAGCCCTTTATCAGATGGATAAATTGCAAGAATTTTCTCCCATTCTGTAGGTTGCCTGTATACTCTGATGATAGTTTCTTTTGCTGTGAAGAAGCTGTTTAGTTTAATTAGATCATTAAAATGTCAGGAAACAACCGATGTTGGAAAGGATGTGGAGAAATAGGAACGCTTTTACACTGTTGGTGGGAGTGTAAATTAGTTCAACCACTGTGGAAGACAGTGTGGCAATTCCTCAAGGATCTAGAACCAGAAATACCATTTGACCCAGCAATCCCATTACTGGGTATATACCCAAAGGAATGTAAATCATTCTACTATAAAGACACATGCACATGTATGCTTCTTGCAGCACTGTTCACAATAGCAAAGACTTGGAAGCGGCCCAAATGCCCATCAGTGATAGACGGGATAAAGAAAATGTGGCACATATACACCATGGAATACTATGCAGCCATAAAAAAGGATGAGTTCATGTCATTCATAGAGACATGGATGAAGCTGGAAACCATCATTCTCAGCAAACTAACACAGGAACAGAAAACAAAACACCACATGTTCTCACTCATAAGTGGGAGCTGAACAATGAGAACACATGGATACAGGGAGGAGAACATCACATACCGGGACCTGTTGGGGGGTGGGGGGCTAGGGAAGGGATAGCATTAGGAGAAATACCTAATGTAGATGACGGATTGATGGGTGCAGCAAACCACCATGGCACATGTATAACTATGTAACAAATCTGCACGTTCTGCACATGTATCCCAGAACTTAAAAGTATAATAATAATAACAGTAAAGATATCACCCCCTCTCCCTCAAAAGTCATACCCCTGGGTTAAGGCATCTCTAAAGTACACACATTCTTATGTTGGGGACAGGGAAGTAGCAAATTAAGCCATTATCTGTATTGTTTATGGATTTATTTTTCAGATGGGTTCCTGTTGAAAAGAAAATGGGATATAGATCAAATGAGCTTTGAAGGATAAGAAAAAAAAAGAAATGAGCTTTGAAGGATAAAAAAAGGGATTTTTTTTAAAAAGATCTATGATGGCTTAAACACATGATATTTATCCACCTACATCAAATTCAGAGCTAAGCAGTCCAGAGCTGCTATAAAAATGCGACAAAGTCATCAGGGACCTAGACTCCTGTCCTTATGCTTTACCCTTTTTGTTATGTAGCTATAATCTTTTTTTTTGAGATGGAGTCTTGCTCTGTCGCCCAGGCTGGAGTCCTGTGGCATAATCTCGGCTCATTGCAAGCTCTGCCTCCTGGGTTCAGGCCATTCTTCTGCCTCAGCCTCCCGAGCAGCTGGGACTACAGGTGCCCGCCACCATGCCTGGCTAATTGTTTGTATTTTTAATAGAGACAGGGTTTCTATGTTAGTTAGAGACCATGTTAGCCAGGATGGTCTTGATTTCCTGACCTCAGGATCCACCCGCTTCGGCCTCCCAAAGTACTGGGATTATAGGCATGAGCCACCACACCAGCCTAAGTAGCTATAATCTGTAAGGCTACAAGAAGGCTGCTTGAGCTCCAGCTACCACATTGTCTTCAATTAGGTACATTGCTGCTTGACATATATTTGGTTTTGTTGCTAAGTGAAAAAGATATATATGTATATATTGGGTAGGCAACTTATCTTTACCACATCATTGTTAAGAGACAATTTTCTATGGGTCTCCAGAATTTCTGCACATCTTGTAGACAGAGGCCCTGCCTCTTTTTGTTCTGAAGTGATTTTCCAAGGTTGTGTATAAGCCTAGGAAGCTAGAGATCATGTGTCCCTTCAAAGCAGAGAGAAGTTTCTTTACTGTCCAACATAACAGAGGTAATGTCTCTCTC
Organism: Theropithecus gelada; assembly: GCF_003255815.1. Lineage (NCBI taxonomy): Eukaryota > Metazoa > Chordata > Mammalia > Primates > Cercopithecidae > Theropithecus > Theropithecus gelada. The sequence goes on from NC_037676.1 coordinate 129,426,540, forward strand.
TCTGGGGTGACGATTAGGCATGTGCATTGCCAATTACAAAAGATTCAAATTTGCTAAACTCAGTATTTCTTTCCTGTAACACTATGCATCACGTGTGCGGGCATCACATGGCCCTATTCATGTCACCCTATAGGAATTGACGCCCAGGGATTGGCTTGAGAAAATGAAGTTACTGGTTATTGTTATTGTTGTAAGTACCCAGGTGTCTTTTGTCTCTGACTCCAAAATCTCATACCATGTGCCAATACCTATGACACTGCAGCAGGCTACCTTGTTAGCTTGCAAGTAAAATAAAGTTTCAGACCCTTCACAGTTCTTGACAGTCATCCCTAACTCGCTTTGTATGCTATAATATCTAAGGTGTCTAACTGCAAGGTGTCTAGAACAGAGTAGGTGACTAATACATACTTAAATAAATAAATAGAAAGTCCCAAAAGGCATTTTAATGAGTCAGACCACTTGACATAAAGTCCCAGATAATACCACTGAGGAGCCTTATTACCTTCCACAAAATCACTTACCCTCTCTAACCTCAGCTTCTTAAATGAGTAGTCTGCATTTTCTCCTTCCCCTTGCTCAACCTTTGTTTATTCCCTAACCTACTGCTAATTGGCTTTGGGCCTCATCCCTTCAGAGAAACTGTTCTTCCAGGGTCTCTAGTGACCCACTAACAGGCACAGCCTCTGCTGACCCTTTTCACTCTGTGTTTCTGCTGTTCTGTTGACATTTAACTCCTTAAAACCCTTTTCTTGCCTTCAATGAAACTTTTCTCTCCTGGTTTCTCTTATATCTCCAGAAAACTATTTATCTGTTTCTTCTTCCTTAATTTATTCTTAAATAGTGATATGCCATAAATGCCCACCCTCTCTCCAGCTCTCTTCTCACTCTGTAGAATAAAGTTTATGCCTTTAAAAAAACAAATTGGTTTTACTTACCATGTTTGCGCTTATAACTTTTGAATTTCTATCCCCAGCCCAGATTTTTCTCCTCAGCTTCAAATCTATATTTTTAGCCCCCAATTCATTACTTCTACCTGGATGTGTTATCAGAACTTCAAATGGAAACATGTTTGAAGTTACACTTATTATTTATTTTCGCATCTCCCAAACCTGGTAGAGCTGGCCTCCGTTTCTCGGTGAATGGTACCACCATTCATGAATTTTTAAAAATATTTTATAAACCTAACAACTCTAAGGCCAGCAGCATTCCCATTCAGTAGCATGGCTCTCTCATCAATACTTCTCAAAACACTTGTCTGTCTTTCCAGTGCCTCCGCATTAATTTAGGCCCTCACTCTCTATTACACTGGCCCCATGTTCAAACCGTGTTTCCAGAATCTGTCCTACTGGATCATAAAAGCCCCCAGAATAAACTTTCAGAACCAAACTCACATACTGCTGCTGCCCTGATTAAAATCTTTCTTTGGCTTTTCTCAGTCAGAAGAATGGGAGAAAGTTTAAACTCTTTAGCATGATACACACAACCCTCCTTAATCTGAAAGCTGCCTGCCTCTTCAGCTTCACTTCCTATTTCTCTCCATCTCACAGCCTATGCCCCAGCCATAATAAACCACTCACAGTTTCCAGTACGTGCCCTGTTAATAGAGACCCTGCACCACTAAATAGACTGATTCTTCTACCTACTATTTAACATCACCCCCAAATCCAGTCTAGGGAATCTTTTATCCTTCAAAAGCTAGCTTAACTTTTTCTAGCCCTGGGAAGTTGACCCTTAACTATCAAGCCCTCACTCTTAATACTGGCTGATTACTCCCTACCTTGTGCTTCTCTCTACCTTGAAGGATCTTTTTTATCACATGTATCATTTCTGTACCATACTAACTTGTCTACATAGCTGAAACCACTAATAAAATTGTCTTATTTATTGTTATATGTCCAACATAGAGCACAAATCCAGACTCAGAGTGGAGGCTCAGTAAAATTATTTAAAGGGTAAGAAAGCTGGAGAATTTGAGTAATGCCAGTAAAAAGGCAGTTACTGAAGTAGAATGAAAGGAAGAAGGCACAGAATTTACCATCTTCATAGTTTGCCTTAAGTAAACTCTGGAATGTTCTTAGGCAATGATCACCCTCCTGGGCCCCAAAATGAGAAATCAAGTTCACCAGGAAGTAGCCAATTGGGAATTGCACATACAAGGACAGTGTCCTTCACCTCCCAGTCAGTCCAAAGATAAGTCAGTGGGGAGAAGAGCAGCTTCAGGGCAATGGTTTGTCTTGAACAACAAACATAAAGAACAAACTGTGACCATTGGGAAACTTTCTAGTTAAGAAGCACACAGTCTGGCCCAGACTGAGTTTGTCAGGTTAGGAGAGAGAGAGCACTGGGCAGGAGTGAAGGTCAGAAGGCGTGGGTGGAGGTGCCTCTGCTAACCTCACCACTCCTGGGTCCTTGGACGGTTTCTTTCACTTCTCTAAACCTCTGTGTCCCCATATGCAAAATGGAAATGCAAAATACAAATGTTACCGAATTCATGAGTTTGTTAGGTGGATTAAAAAAGAGAATGTATATAGAATGTTTTCAAAGTGCCCAGAACAGGGTAAGTGCTCAATAAACGTTAACTATTGTTTATAATGAACTATATAAAACACTCAAGTAGGACTCATCTCTGTTCCAGCTATTCTTCAAGAGGTTGTGACAACCAAAATGTGTGTAAAATTATTAATTATTTGGCTCAAACATCTTTCCTCTTCAATGTGTAGTGGGGTTCCTTTATAGATTTATTACCAAAAAATCAGTTTAAATGACTAAACACACCCTGTGGAATGAAAATCATAAACAGTTATTCTGGTAATAAATAGTTACTGTAGGATTAATTGCTAAACAAATTACATAGAGAGCAACCCACAGGCATAATGCACCCATAGCAATGCCGTTAAATTCCAGGTCCTCCTTCAAGAAATTTCTATCTGGCCTCCTTTTTAACCTTCCTACTTTCTTCATGCACATCCTAAAAGTCCACTCCTGTCTTCTATACCCCCAACACTTTCATCTCAGATTGTTGACACTCATGTAGTTGCTTCCTTTATTAGTAGTTTTATTCTAACTGCAGTGAACTCTCAGGTTTCTTTGTAACCATTTTCTTAGAGTTTGTACTTTAGGTGAAGTTTTAATTAATTTTATTATAAATATTCACTTGTCTAATTGCTATTTCCACTGGGGTATTCCACAGAAAACTTAAATTTCACAAGTCTCAATGTCAATTCATTTTCTTCTTCTTCACACACATTCTTCTCCCATGACTTCTAAGAGCAGACACAAACCTCATACCCAGAATAGTACACACCAAAGCCAGATTGTTGGAATTTAACTCCCGGACCTAATAGTCACTTGCTGTATGACCTGGAATAAATTATTAACCCCTCTGTGCCTCCTTTTTCTTATCTGATATTGATATTACTTAACTCATAGGGTCTTTATGAGGGTTAAATGATCATGTGTAAACACTCAGAACAGCTCCAAAAACATGGCAATTGTTACATATGCAAGTAGCAACTCACCAAGAAAAACTAACCTGAAAGTCATCTCTGAACTCCTATGTCCATTTAGTCACTTGTTTTTGTTTTGTTTTGTTTTGTTTTGACAGAGTCTTGCTCTGTCACCCACACTGGAGTGCAGTGGTATGATCTTGGCTCACTGCAACCTCTGCCTCCCAGGTTCAAGTGATTCTCCTGCCTCAGCCATCCGAGTAGCTGGGGTTACAGGTGCGTGCCTCCACGCCTGGCTAATTTGTGTATTTTTAGTAGAGACAGGGCTTCACCATGTTGGCCAGGCTGGTCTTGAACTCCTGACCTCAAGTGATCTGCCCGCTTCAGCCTTCCAAAGTGCTGGGATTACAGGTGTGACCCACCATGCCCAGCCACTACTTTTCTAAATATTTTAAATAGATCCACATCAGGGTATCTCTACTTTCATTACCTTTGTTTAAACCAAATCTTCTTTAACCTAAATAGTGTAACAGGCTCTGAAATAGTTCACTCATTTATTTATCCATCATGTAACAGGTACATATTCACTTCTTACTTTGAACCTGACAGTGGGAAGTATTAATAGATGGGATAGGCACGCTCTCCTCCTTCTGGTCTTGCTTCCCCTAATCCAGAATAATCAGATAGTGTCATTGCCCTGTGATCCCCAGTGCCTTTGTGTCAAAGTCAAAACATTTACTGTGCCATGATCTGACCCTTATTTATCACTCCATCCTCTCTACTTTCCATTCCTTGTTTGAATCTCGACTGTAAGCACGCATCTCTTTGCTTTTTAGAGAAGGTGACATGTTTCTACTTTCCTCTGGGACTTTGCACCTGTCATTTACTCTCATTTCCTCCCAAACCCACCCTATCCACACACTTTCAAGGAGCTAGTTCGTATTGGCGGTTTCAGCAAGATGTCTTCCCTGGTTCCCAGACCTAGGTTCTGATAATGTGTAGAACTCAGTCCTAACATGACACAAAATTGCATTGAGTTGCATTTTCTGGTTTATTCATCTGCCCGGCATACTGTAGGTTGTATTTGTTAAGGAAATTCTAACCAAAGGAACAAATAAACTCTGAAACTTCAGTGACTTACTATAGGTCTTATGTATATGTATATATGAAATGTATAGATTATATATTTTATATATGTATAATATATAGTTTAGATATACACTATACAAAAATAGGTTATATAAATATTCTAAATTAATATATTACCATATTTATACATTATATATGAGATATACATCTAGAATATAAGTTATATATATTTATATATAGCATATTACACAAATGGTAGAATATTTTTATGAAATAGAAAATATATATTATTTATATATAATACATTATATATAATATGTGTAATATATAATTATATATTATATATTTTCTAGATTCATTTGTTATAATACGTACATGTGCATGTCCCTTCAGGAGAAGAGAGGTATTTCTGGAAAGGGATTGTCCAAGCAGAGATGACTTTTCCTAGCCTCCCTGATAATCACATGGAGCCAGGGACTGTGTCTTGCTTATTGTTTGTTTTCTCTGCCTAACATAGTACACAGCTCAGAGGAGGTTCTCAATAAATAAGTATGACATAAATTGATACTTTACCTCTCTGGTTGCAGCTTGCCTTTTTGCTAATTACACAGATATGGGAAGGTCGTAGGATTCAAATACATTTTACAATAAGCTGTTTCCTTCTTAAACTTAGAAAGCATCTCTCAAGTCTAGGGGCATGTCAGTTTTCCATCAGCTTCCCTGCTATGAACACTTTGTGAATCACCCTAAATTACATCAAAAGAAAAGACATCATGTTCTCTTCTGCTTGGTGGTACAAGAGTGCTTTTCCACTGGGAAAAATACTACATTTTCTGTTTCCTGTGTGTTACCAGCAAAAACTTTTTTCACAAGTTGCAGCTTTCTGGGTTAGAGTGAATAAGTAACTAACCAATAAGCTTGTTCATTTCCAATTCAAGGACATCAACAGTTCTCTCATTTGTTGGTGGCCAATTCTTGTCCTATGTGATGTCAACACTTTAATCTGTCTATGGCAAGAGTAACTAATTATCCGTACTTACCTTTTAGCCCTGTCTGTGGCTTCAGAATAATTTCCAATGCAGACATCCAAATTTTGACCCACAGCTTGTTACATTTGGCATTGGGGTGACTCAGTTCCTCATCTTTAGTGCACTCCTTCATCATTTTTGCAGATACAAAGAAGTTAAAGGAAAGAAAGGTAAAGTAACTCTACAAAGAACACGCAAGATGGTAGCAGAGCAAAACCCAAAATTTAGGGATTCTGATCCTCAGCCAGTATTTTTTTTTAACCACTTGGAAATAGACATCTAAAGCAGAAAGAAATGTTCCAGAAGCCTTGGTGTGTGGGGGGTGAGTGGATGTGGCTGTATGCCCTAAAGACAAATTTTAAGTCTCACAACTTGGCTGCGGGCAAGCTCTGGTGTTTAGCAAGGTCTTGTATTTTGGGTTTACAAGATGCTCATTTGTTTCTCAATGGTTCCAACTTGTCCTTTCACCTGGAATGTTGTCAGAAACCTGGGGCCTAGAAACAGCCGATAAAGCACCAGGTGAGATCAGGTTTGAGCCACTGAGTGTCCTTGGGCAAGTTGGCATCCTGCTCTGAGCCTCAGTTGCCTACTCAACAAAATATGGTATTTTGAGGTATATTTAGATTAACTTGTGTGAAGCACGAATACAATATATGGTGGGTATTACATCTAGTGTCTTTATGTCCAACCTCAGGTCTCCCTACATGTTGTCAGAAAAAGACATTTGAGCATTTTAAGAGTGAAATCAAAAGTGCACTACCAAGGATTCTAACAGCCCAATTCTATCCTGGCTTTTCTTCCTGCAATCGTTTTCAGCTTGGGTGAGTCACTTTTCTCTCTGGACCTCCATTTTCTCACCTGTAAAGTAAGGAGACTGGAAAATGATCTTAAGGCCCCTTCATCTTCAAATATCTATGATTCTATGCTCTCTCTATATCTGAGTCCCCAGAATTCTCTTTCTTGGACTATCTCCCTAAGTTGAGAGAAAATTATAAGAAGGGCTGCTTCCCCGGTTTATTTTGGGTGCAGTGGCCAGTCTTCCTTGAACTTGGCATTTGCAACTGATCTCTATAAGCAAAGTGTGCTCCAATTATGACTTCACCCTACTGGCCCAGCAGAGCTATTGGGTACTGCCAGCAGGGATAAAGGAGGGTTCCAGCCATGAGGCAACTATTTTGTTACAATTAATGGACATGGGGTTGAGAGATACGTCCCTCAGGCATTCTCTTGTGCCGCCTTGAAGAGGTCACCCTATGTAAAAGTTCTCTGAAGAGAAATATTGGCAGATACATATGGCAAAACACAGCCTCTAACTCCAGTCAAACCACCACCACAAGCACGGTGAAAAGCAGAAAAGAACTATTGGGTGTAGTAGGGTGGAGGTGAAGACCTTGGTCCTGTCTTTATGAAGCTTACATCACTTTGCACCAATCATCACGCTTGGTGCTGGACTCAAAGAGATGATGAAGATGCAAAATGTGGTCCTTGTTTTTAAGGAGACCACAGTTTTCTAGGGCAGGCTTACAGTAACTATGGCAGTCAAGATATAAACAATAACATATATCTTGACATTCACCTAGAGATTAAAATGATTATTCTAGCAAGATAAGTTGTCAGGTACTTTAGATTATAGGTGGGAATAATGAATCTTTCAGAATTACTAAGTGGGGCCTTCCATAGAAGAGTATAATTCAAGATACACTGGTGTCACCAGTGGTGACCTCCCCTCAAAGGCAGATACAGGGGAGGAGACTTGATAGTGTTAGAGGAAAAGAGAGTCAAAAGCTACAGGAAGGAGCATCACAAGGGAGACAAAGAATTGAATTACTTCTGAGTTGGTAATGTGAAAGTTGCTAGAAATAATCCCTGCTCACGTGCTCTGGGACTAGTTTATGTGCCAGCTGCGTGCACAAAGTGAAAGGATTAATTGCTAGAACTGTATTACTGTTGGCTCTAGTCTGCTGGAAGTTCCATCTCCCAAACTATAGCTCCCTGGAGTTTTCTGGAAGTGCTTTTGTATTCCTGGACTTACCTATAGAATACCTTTAAAGGCAAGGGAAGCTTCTTAACTCCTCTTAAATCAGCTAAGCTATGCTGGGGTAATAATAAACGCCTATGTCTCAGGGACTTAACACAGGTTTCTTACCCACATCACAGTCCAGTGAGGGCTTCTTTCCATCCTAAAACTTTCCCCCTGGAACTCAAGTCTCTCCATGTTGCCTTGGAAAGGGAAAGAGAGTTGCAGGGTCAGGTTTTTAAGGACCATGCTTAGAGTGGCTTACATAATTTCCACCCACATTGCATTGCCCCAAATTCAGTCATATGATCCCAACTTATTGTCACCAAAATGCTACAGATTTGGTCTAGGCCCTGCTACTCACAGCACAGAATGCCAATCAAAGAGACAATGAGTATTGCCATGGAAGAAGGCTTTAATTGGGTGTTGTAGCTGAGGAGTTAGGAGATCAGCCTCAAATTTGTCTTTTGAACTAGCTAAAATTAGGGGTTTATATAGCAGGGAAGAAATGTAACCATGCATAAGAAAACAGGAATTAGGGAGGAGTGAGGAAGAGAAGTTGGTCGACAGGAAGTATGTGGAAAGTTAGGCAATCCTGATGGGTGAGTGGTCTGGCATCTCTTTGTCCAGATGCAGTGATCTGGTAAGTTTCAACTCCTCGACACTATCTGGGAGGTGTGATGGTTGGTTTCCTGAGAAAGAAACTCAGATAAGACAAATGTAACTTCCTTGAGTTTTAAGACTGGGGGGATGAATTTGTATGTTTATTCAAAAGAAATAATAAACATTAGTTCTGTAGAACACTTGGACCAGTTTCAGTCTCCCCTTTCTATTTATCAGTTCCTCAATCATGGGGAATTTGGTCATTGATCTTTCTGGCTGCTTCATGCTGAGGAGGGGCATTACAAGCAGCTTCATACGAAGGGTAATGAATCAAGTGTTAATCTAATACGACAGTCTCCTTCTATGACACAATCTTTCTCCCTCTCGTCCCTCACTTCCACCAAAGACAAATCATAGCAGGACTAACCTACCTGCAAAATTAGGTTCAGTCCCATATACTTGGCCTGATTACCCACAGAAAATACCAAGCATCATCATCCACATAGGGTCTCCTAAATTGGCTTTCCTGGAACCATTCACAAGGCCATTTCAGTCAAAGTCCTGGGAAAATAACCAGTTCCTCCAACAGTGTCTCATTATAAAGAAAACAGATTATTGTTGAATTTATGTAAGCAACCATATTGCCATAAATTAAGAATATTCACAAATAGTTTACAAATTCTAGAGAAATCAGGCAGAGAGAGAAATGTGCTTCAAATTCTATTTACAAGAGTATACTCTACTCCATTGTTAAAGGTGTAAATGGCTCAAAAGAAAAAGTGTTCTCCAGACTCTGAAAAACAAAACAAAAAAAATCAGCAATGTTTCAAAGAACCAAAAGAAAAAAACCATAAAAATTATTTCTCTCCTCCATTAGCTCAGTCCATGCAATCAGATCCCACTTTGCTTCATATTGGGTTAGGAATCTTTAAGAACACATCAGCTTTTCAATTAGTGTCCTGGAAGTTTTCTCTCTAGTCCAATGGCAAAAACTCCAAAGTTATGCAGAAACCTGCATTCAAGGATCCTTTTCATGAATTCCCCAAAAGAAGCAAGTTCCAGACTGTAGCTGATGATAGGCCTGTTTTTAAAAACAATTAAAGCAAATAATTATGGATGAGAAAAGGCTCAACAGACACAATTGACAAGAAAATGTGGTTATTTCTGTGACATACAAAAATTTAACATAATCATAATTATTACTGACAACATATATTAAGACATCAGAATTTTAGGAATCTCATGTGTTAATGTTAAAGCTGATTTTAACAAAACCTTATAAACAAATCTAATTTTAATCAGTTTGATTATAAGGTAGGAAGTCTTTTATAACATTTTACAATTTTTTTTTATTAAAGATAAAATCATTGCTCTAAGAAAACTGCATTACTCCAGCACAGTAGCCCAGATACTGGTATTGCATCAGTGTGCTTTTGCTATTAACATTTAATTTATAGAAAACCTTGAACTAATTTGTCCCTTAAAATTAGCCCTTACAATCTCACATGCCCAGATTTTCCACAATAGTTCCTGGGCCTAGAGGGGTTGAATAGTTTTAATTTCTAGCCCTGTGTTTCATGCAAGTTCTTCATTTTGATTGTCACCTTCTTCTGGGTCTGAAAACAAGGCTTTGACTACTGTCAATATTCAAGATTTGGCAGAAGTCTGTGCCTTTTTTAGACCCAAGAGTCAAAGTCCTAACTTAACAATACAAAGATTAGTTAATAGGACATTTATATTGTAGAAAATCCTGTCATTCTCCCTAACATGTCACAAATTAAAACACTGTGAATTGGTGTCTAGTGGTTAATGCCTGTAGCACTTTAAATCACCATATTAAAGTGGTTAGATTATTCCTTGCATATATCTAATTGCTAACATTGTAGTGACAGAACTGTGACCCAAAGCATCAAAAATGTGGTAGGTCCAATGCCAAACTTATCAAAGTAAGACAATTACCTTTACTCTCCATGATTTAAGAAAATGGTAAATGCCAAATATCGGTTTTGGAAATTCAGTATGAAGATAAATAATCTCCTTTTGCTTAAATACTATACAGTGAAACAGGGACAAAGTAAAAACAAGCACAGAATATTTTGTTCTGCTTTTTAAAAGAGCATTATCATACATTTCAAATATTGGTTTCTAGGTACAGTACTGATAACTATTAGGCAAATTTCAACTCTAGAATCTTCAAACCGGAACAACACTAGTGTACATTTTGTTTTCAAGTACACACATTAAGACCTAATAGTGATAACAGGTTTGGAATACAAAAAATCACTAGAAAGCCTGACATTTTTACTGCTACTTAATCCAAGTGAATGTCACTTAATTTTGATACCTGTAAATACAACTAACACAGTCTGAGAGAAATCCCAGTCAATATAATTTCTTTTAAGGAAAAGGCAGGCTAGTCTTTTCTGAACATTAAAACTTTGTACCCATATCACAATTTTTCCTCATTACCTAAAGAAAAAGATCTGAAACCAATTCAAATTATTGATTGAATTGAATTTCCTTAGGGGAAAAAACTCTCTAAACATTCTTTTTATTTTCGTTTTTATTATACTTTAAGTTCTAGGATACATGTGCACACGTGCAGGTTTGTTACATATGTGCCATGTTGGTGTGCTGCACCCACTAACTCGTCATTTACATTAGGTATATCTCTTAATGCTATCCCTCCCCTCTCCCCCGCCCCACAACAGGCTCTGGTATGTGATGTTCCCCTTCCTTTATCCAAGTGTTCTCATTGTTCAATTTCCACCTATGAGTGAGAACATGCAGTGTTTGGTTTTTTGTCCTTGCAATAGTTTGCTCTCTCTAAACATTTCTACCCTTACCTACTTTTCCAAATAAATAAGTAATGTACTATTTCTGCTCGTAACTTATTTTAGAAAACAAGGTTTTTTGTTTTTCAGGGGTTATTTTTTGACCCATAGCTTAAAGCTCTTGTAGCTCTCTAGATCATCAGAGGTAAGCAAAACCAATCAAATTTTTAATGGCTGATGTCCCCTATCCATTTTTGCAGGCCTGACAAAGATAGCTTAAGAACTTTAAATAGAGCAAATGATGAATTGTTGGAAATGCATAAGAAACAAAATGGCTATTCATAGAACAAAATACAAGCCTTCCATTAAAAACTAAAAAAACAATGTTTTTTTATATATGTATATACACGTAAAACCCAAAGGAGAACAAATAGCAAATAATTAAAAATTAAAAGCAAAAACAAACTGGAAAACAATACCCAATTTTTCACCTACTCAGTTTACTTTGAAGGCTACAGTATAATCCAGAGCCTAAAACAAACATATGTTGGGTATTTTGTTCCTAGTATACAAATTAATGTCTCTAAGTCCAGCAACACCACTATACCTTCTGTGCAATTCAGAAATTTACTTCAAGTACATGACCAGTAAGTACTTTAGTGTTAGTACTATCTATGCAGAATAGCAAATACAGTATGAAACAAAGCAATGCAAGTGTGTATATAAAATTTGACTCTATGCTAAATCTGGGTTCATGCTTAAGTATGTTTTAAAAAAAAAAAGAGCAAAGAATTGCCAAACTGCCAATATATTTCTTTACAATATTTATTTACCCTCATCAATACTAAGAGCTTTATGAACAATGTTAATTAGCCAAATTTCTCCAATTTTGTATCAGATTTTAAAGAGTATTTTACTAATTTACATAAATCATCTAACATGCTTGGACTTTGTTTTTGTCCTAAATTTTCTTTCTTTCTCTGTTTTTGTTTATTTGTCTTTTGTTTTTTTAATGACCAATTATTTTATTTTAGGACAAAAGTTTACCATAGTCCATAATTTGTATCAACCTTTACATAACTTATGAATTGACAAAATAATTTATTTTTCTCTGTAAAAACACATCTTCTCTCACACATTTGATATACAGAATAATATATTAATTACAATTCTTATTCTTAGTAACTTTAAATTTTAGTGAAAACCTAGGAAGCAAGACATTCTGAACTAGCTATCAGATATTAACATTTTACAGATGAGAACATTCCACAATTTTAAAAAAACATGTTTCCCAACGTCATAACCCTCCTTCTTCCTTCCTTCCTCTCTCTTTTTCTCTCTCTCTTTCCTTCCTTCCTTTTCTTTTTGATGGAGTTTTGCTCTTGTCACTCAGGCTGGAATGGAATGGCATGGTCTTGGCTCACTGCAATCTCAGCCTCCTGGGTTCAAGTGATTCTCCTGCCTCAGCCTCCCAAGTAACTGAGATTACAGGCATCCACCACCATGCCCAGCTAATTTTTGTATTTTTAGCAGAGTTGGGGTTTCACCATGTTGGCCAGGCTGAACTCCTGATCTCAGGTCTTGAACTCCTGATCTCAGGTGATCTGCCTGCCTTGGCCTCTCAAAGTGCTGGGTTTACAGGCCTGAGCCACCGCACCCGGCCCCATAATCCTTTCTTAATTGGAAGTGACCCAGATGGCCAAAAATAACTTCTATTATTCAATCCAAAATAACTTCAAGATTTCCAATTACATTTAAAAGTGCAGCTGTGTCCGGAATTGGTGGGTTCTTGGTCTCACTGACTTCAAGAATGAAGTCGTGAACCCTCGCGGTGAGGGTTACAGTTCTTAAAGATGATGTGTCTGGAGTTTGTTCCTTCAGATGTTCAGATGTGTCTGGAGCTTCTTCCTTCTGGTGGGTTCGTGGTCTTGCTGGCTTCAGGAGTGAAACTGCAGACCTTCGCAGTTTTATAGCTCTTAAAGGTGGGGCCTCTGGAGTTATTCATTCTTCCCGGTGGGTTTGTGGTCTCGCTGGATTCAGGAGTGAAGCTGCAGACCTTTGTGGTGAGTGTTACAGCTCATAAAGGCAGTGTGGACCCAAAGAGTGAGCAGCAGCAAGATTTATTGCAAAGAGTGAAAGAACAAAGCTTCCACAGTGTGGAAGGAGATGCCAGCGACTTGCCCCTGGCTGGCTTGGGCAGCCTGCTTTTATTCCCTTATCTGACCCCACCCACATCCTGCTGACTGGTCCATTTTACAGAGAGCTGATTGGTCTGTTTTGACAGAGTGCTGATTGGTGCATTTACAATCCTCTAGCTAGACACAGAGTGCTAGACAGAAAAGTTCTCCAAGTCCCCACTAGGTTAGCTAGATACAGAGTACTGATTGGTGTATTTACAAAGCCAGAACTAGACACAGGGTGCTGATTGGTGCGTTTACAATCCTTGAGCTAGACACAGAATGCTAGACAGAAAAGTTCTCCAAGTCCCCACTAGGTTAGCTAGATACGGAGTACTAATTGGTGTATTTACAAACCCGGAGCTAGACACAGAGTGCTGATTGGTGCATTTACAATCCTTGAGCTAGACACAGAGTGCTAGACAGAAAAGTTCTCCAAGTCCCCACTAGGTTAGCTAGATGCAGAATACTGATTCGTGTATTTACAAACCCTGAGCTAGACACAGAGTGCTGATTGGTGTATTTACAAACCCTGAGCTAGTCACAGAGTACTGATTGGTGTATTTACCATCCCTTAGCTAGACATAAAGTTTCTCCAAGTCCCCACTAGACTCAAGAGCCCAGTTGGCTTCACCTAGTGGATACCCCCACCCTGCGTAGGCAGAGCTGCCTGCCAGTCCTGGGCCATGCACCTGTACTCCTCAGCCCCTGGGCGGTTGATGGGACCCAGTGCCACAGAGCAGGGGGCGACCCTCCTCGGGGAGGCTCAGGCCATGCTGGAGCCCACCGCGGGGGTGGGAGGTTCGGGCATGGTGGGCTGCAGGTCCCGAGCTCTGCCCCAAGGGAAGTGGCTGAGGCCTGGCTAGAGCTCCAGTGCAGCACCAGCAGGCTGGCACTGCTGGGGGACCCGGACACCCACCGCAGCTGCTGGCCCAGGTGCGAATCCCCCACTGCTCTGGGCCTGGGCGCTGGCCCACCACTCCGAGTGCGGGGCCCGCCAAGCCCATGCCCATGCCTGTGGGAACTCGTGCTGGCCTGTGAGTGCGGCAGGCAGCCCTGGTTCCCACCTGCGCCTCTCCCTCCACACTACCCGCAAGCAGAGGGAGCCAGCTCCGGCCTCGGCCAGCCCAGAGAGGGGCTCCCACAGTGCAGTGGTGGGTGGAAGGGCTCCTCAAGCACTGCCAGAGTGGACGCCGAGGCTGAGGAGGTGCTGAGAGTGAGGGCTGCTAGCACATTGTCATCTCTCACAGCTACAAGCATTTATCTCATTTACATGTACACGATTTTTTCATTTTTTCAAACAATTTATCTAGATTACTTCTGAAAACTGAAATATTAGACAAAGTTAGTCATCATTTCAAGTTATTTCCTTGTTAACTTTTTTTATAGCCTGTGAAGATCAGATGTTCACCTAAGTAAGAACCTTTTAAAAGTTAAATACATGGGTATTTTGTCAACAATTCAGAAAATTCAGCTGTCTTCATTAAACTAACATTGAATTGGTCTTACTTATCAAAAAAAGTCAAACAAAGACTATTTAGTTTTGGCTGGGTATATTATTTTATAACCTTTTGTGCTAAACCCTGACACCCCAAATATCTAGCAGAGACAAATATAAAACCCAGACAAAAATGTATGTTGGCAATTCCAAAGACATTTCTATTTTTATCTTACCAATAATTTTAAAGCCAGTTTTTTAAATTAACAATTTACTTAATCATATGAATTTTTAAAACTCTTGGACTTATATACTTAATTTATGAGCATTCTTTTGCTTATAAGCAAACTTGGTAGACACAACATATAGTGAATGTACATACACATAAACACATCTAAATATGTACACACACACACACATACACACAAGCAAAGATCCAATAGTGTTTACCTCAGAACTTTAGCTATGAAATAGCAATACAAACTCACCAGTTTACAAACAGGTTCACATGGCTAAACTATTTTTGCCCTGATACGTAATCCAATGAAGTCTGTGAACCAAAATTGGGGATAAAGCAGTTCTCATGGCAGTTTGCTTTTCAAAGGCCATATCTTCCCACATGCCAAAGAGCACTAGGTCCAGAGAGCACCACATAAAAACATCATCTGTAACCTACTAATCAGGCTCAACTCTGCTTAGAACAGCAGCGTAAGAGCCTGACTACATGGAATTTCATCTTGCCTTCCCATTCAACAACAAACTCCAGATCCCAAAGAATACTGGGACCAGGTCAAGTGCAGTGGCTAACACCTGCAGTGCCAGCACTTTGAGAGGCTGATGTGGGAGGATCACTTGAGTCCAAGAGTTTCAGACCCGCCTGGGCAAAATGATGAAACCTTATCTCTCCAAAAATTTAAAAAAAAAAAAAAAAAGGCTAGGCATGATGACATGTGCCTATACTCCTAGCTACTTGGGAGGCTGAGCTGGGAGGATCCCTTGAGCCCAGCAGTTCCAGGCTACAGTGAGCCATGGTGACACTATTGCACTCCAGCCTGGACAACAGAGTAAGATAGTGTCTTAAAAAAAAAAGGGAATATTCAGGTCAAACAGCATTACAGAAGAATATCAGTTATATCAGCTTATCAAACTCTAAATTCCCATGACTATATCAACACACACAACCTCCAAAATATAAACCAACTGCTGTAACAACAAGCTCTAAGAGTATCCAAACTGAGAGAAGGTGCTTCCCTCTCTCAGTTGGGCTTGTTCAACCTGTAAATAGAAATTCTTTAAAAAATTTCCTGGCCGAGTGCAGTGGCTCACATCTGTAATCCCAGCACTTTGGGAGGCCAAGGCAGGTGGATCACGAGGTCAGGAGATCAACACCATCCTGGTTAACACTCTCTACTAAAAATACAAAAAAATTAGCAGGCATGGTGGTGGGCGCCTGTAGTCCCAGCTACTTGGGAGGCTGAGGCAAGAGTATGGTGTGAACCCAGGAGGTGGAGCTTGCAGTGAGCCAAGATTGCACCACTGCACTCCAGCCTGGACAACAGAGCGAGACTCCGTCTCAAAAAAAAAAAAAAGATTCTCAAATTAAGAGGAGCAGATACTGTCTAGGCCCACAAAGGACACTTACCTATCCAGATGCAGATGTCAAATTTCTAAGGCTGTTTTTCCTAGGTAATCAGTAACATGGTTGGGGCCAGCAGGGGTGGGACTAGACAGAGAGAGAAACTGAGACTCACCTCTGGCCAAAAAAGGGTCTGGCAGCTGCTTAGGAGGGCTTCCAAAACTTTTTCAGCCTGTGGAAACAAACCCACAAGCAATGTGTTACTGGTCAGGGAACTAAAAATCTGTTACCTAAATGCCAGAGGTTTATTCTAGGTTCTGCTGCTTGCAGCACAGAAAGCCAGTCACTGAAACAGTGAGTATTGCCAGAGAAGGCTTTAATTAAGTGCTACAGCCAAGGAGATGAAAGATCAGTTTCAAATCCATCCCCGCGAGCAACCAAAATTAGGGGTTTATATAGTAGGAAAGAAATGTATACATGTAGAGGAAAATAGGAACTAGGAGGGGCAAGAAAGAGAAGTTGGTCAACAGGAAGCAGGTGGTTGGTTAGGCAATCCTGATGAGTGAGGGGGCCTCTCATGTTTCATTGTGGAGATGCAGTGATCTGCTAAGTTTCAGCTCCTTGATACTATCTGAAAGGCCTGATGGTTGGTTTCCTAAGAAAGGAACTCAGATAAGACAAATACAACTATCTTGAGTTTTAAGACTGGAGGGTCAATTTCTATGTTTATTGCAAAGAAACCATACACATTAGTTCCTTGAGACAACTGGGACAATTTCATAACCTGCATTAGAGGTTGGGAAATGTCTTCCTGTATTTCCAAGATGAGAAAACAGTGTGGGGGCCAAAAGGCATTTGTCCCAGCCATACTCCCCTGTAATGTATGCTTTTCTCAAACATTTTCCAAATTCACTGCTACAATGCGCTGAACCCTTTCTATTTCCTGCAGATGTAACTTTAATGATGTATATTCCTGATATGATATGAAACAAACAACACCACCACATTTTCCTGGATATTGTTTTGCCAAGGCTTTGATCTACCATGTTCTAGTAAACATTCTCTCCACTTGGCTCCTGATCTTATTGTAATTTCTGAGTGTAGGGGCTTTTCATTCAGAGCACATTATAGTATTCCAGCACACCCATAATCCATCCGTCCCAGGAGTGTATCTTGAGGGCTTAAATGCTCAGTGTGGTGGAGGAAAGGTTAGCACTAGTTTCCTTCTGTAAGGGAATAATTTGCTTATCAAATATTAAACAGAAATGTTTTAGCAGGTTACTTGTTCCTCTGCAGAATGGAACACTGCATAGTATTTCATTACCAGCTAATTTCTTCTGCAAATGAATGACTACTTTCTGAATTTCATTCAACTATGTAAACATTATTGTGAGGAGTCCGCTGCAACAGACCCGTGCTCTACTAGGAGATACAAAAATGAGTAACTCATAGTCTCTGCCTTTGAGACCTCTCAATTCATTTGAGTAAAGTCAGTAAGTGTGTAGCATTCCATGGATGGGTGTTCTAATAAAGGTGTTTTTGTTCACCCTAGATGTCATTGAAGAATATTAGCAAGTCCTAAATTAGCTGATTTTTAAATAATAGAGTCTTTTACATATGTAGCTATTTTTCATGCACTGCATGTAATTTTGTTTGGTATCTATATGGAAATGCCCATGTTAGCTTTGATACTGGTCACAGTTCTTTCCTGAGGACAGAATGGCATATAACTATTAATAATAATGCCAGCATTTGTTGGGTATTTATTATGTGCCAGATGTTAGAGCTCTTCTAGTCTAGAGTCTTTGCCCAGTGAACGTCGTGTACTAATGTGGAGCTTTATTCTCCAAGCAACACAGATGATAAATATAGCTATTACTCCAATTTTGCAGATAAATAAACTGAGACTCAGAAAGCT
The DNA here is from genome assembly GCF_003255815.1 of Theropithecus gelada. Lineage (NCBI taxonomy): Eukaryota > Metazoa > Chordata > Mammalia > Primates > Cercopithecidae > Theropithecus > Theropithecus gelada. The sequence continues at coordinate 129,444,606 of NC_037676.1, forward strand.
TATTAACATGCCCAAAGTCACACAAGGAGAACTGTGGATCCGTTTGACTTTTTCTAAGCTTACTTTTAAACTTTATTAAGACTAATCCAGAGATGTTAGTTTTGCATCCCTTTGAGTGTCATCTTTCTGGCATCTGTAACAAAATCCTTGAATGTTCAGTAAGTTCTCTATCCTGTAGGTGGCATAAACTCAACCAATTCCCCAGGTCAGTGTGAGCCCTGCCAATTTTTCAGCTTAGGGCTCCCTGATAATTCTTCTTTCCACAAAGTTGTTCCTTGCCCAGCCTCATGGAATTTGGAGCAGTTTATCTTCTCTGGTACTTTGCTCCACAAATTTGAGCTACCTCTACTTCTGCCCCTAATGGTCTCTTCATCCTCAACTCAGATTGCCAAGCTGTTGTGATCTTTGTTGTATGCCCTACAGTTCATAGATTGTCTCTAGGCAAAAAGCCAGAATAGTTGTGGGGGTTGCCTCATTTGCTTCTCTTCTTTGGAGGTCTCATTCATGCTCTGTCTGCTGTCCTGTACCAGAAAATTGTTGTCAAATACTTAATTACATTTTCTAGTCATTTGTGATAAGAAAGTATCCTGCTAGCAGCAGACATTCTCGCAGGATGTAACAATGTTCATGGTGTTTTAAGTGGGAAAAAAAAATCACACTTTAATGGAACATATACAGTTTATGCTTATTATGGAAAAATATATTAATATTCTATTGAATGGATCTAAAAATACAAACATAAAATGTTTGAGGTGCATGATATCCCAATTACCATGATTTGATCGCTACACATTATATACATGTATCAAAATATCACATGTATTCCATAATATGTACAACTATTATTTATCAATTTAAAAATGTCAATAGTAGTTTCTGGGTGGGTAAGATTGTTGCCATTTTTTTCTTTTTGTTTCTGATAGGAAACCTACATTGCTTAGATAACACGAAAATGAAAGCTTCAGGAAAAATTAAATGAAAAAATATATAGTCCTTAAAAGCAGAATTATAGCTAAAATATGGCATCTATATTCATCATTAGAGTTGAGTAATGTCAATCAGAATCAGAGCTATCCTAATAGAAAACTTAATGGTACTATTTAAACATTCAAAGATCAATCACTGCTATTTTACTTAACTCCAATTTCTCTCTATCTCAGACTAAAAAAAAATGTATCCAAGGTGTTTCTTAATTGTTCCCAATAATTTCCCCAAATTGTAGCAATGCCTTCACTTTACAAAGGGTTTCTGCTTAAAGTTTTCCTTAACACCTTTGTCCCTCTGAACTGTGTTGGTAATTTGTTTAAAAATTGCTCTTTTATTTTTCTCTCACTCTGGTCTGTATTATCCTGAGAGGAAGAAGGAAGTTGGCATTTACCACTATGAATCCAGCACTGTGTTCTCATTCATATACTTGATTTTATTTGATTTTCAAAATAATCCTGCAAAGTATTTTGAATTCACTTTAGGTTGATAAGTGGGGAAATAGTCTTAAAAAGACAAAAGCACTTGCCCAAGATTATAAAACTAGTAAGCAACAAATCTAGAATTGAACTCTGGAATCTAGATGTATTTTCCAATTTCTTGAAAGACTATTATTTAGGAATAAAGGGAAGAAATCACCCTCCCTTTATGTCCTCTCCTCAATTTCCATCAAAGTTTTATAATATGCAAGTTAGTTCTCAAAAAAAATGTGGCTCTGTCCTCTTCCAACCATGTGCCTGGGCACAACTCTGCATAGTATATATACCAAAATAGTCTCCGAGCATAAATATGCAGATTTGTGAGGTCATTTTCATTTCAATTATCATCTTCTCTCTACTTCTGTAACACTCAGTTAATTCATTTATATATTCTTTCTTTTAACTGATATGCCTGGGACCCAGGTTATGTAGTAATAAGTAAGACTCGATTTCTACCTTCAAGGTGCTCAGAGTCTAATGTGAACACACGTGCACATAGTGTAGTAAGTATAATGTTAGAAGTAGCCATGGAGTCCTATAGATGCATAAAGAAAGGGCTTTTTATTTAATTTGGAGAGGAGATCAGTAATGGCTTCTTGGAGAATATCATAACTGAGTCAAATATTGAAAGTTATGTAAAAGACAGGTGGGTAACATAGGAAAGAGGATTCAGGTGTTGGGAATTTTACACAAAAATTACTTGTAAGCATGGAAGAACACAGTGTAAGTGAAAACTCATGAACATTTAAAGCTAGTTGAAGAACAAGTAAGATGGTGGAATGGTGAGAAGGAGGATGGAGACTTAGACACAATTCAGATCTTAGGATGGAAAGTTTACATCTTAAACTAAAGATTGAGTCATCATTGAAGATTTTCAGGAAACAAATGATGTAATCAGATCTCCTCTTAGTGAAATTATGTAGGATACCAATATAAAGAATATTCACATATTTTACTAAAAGTATTCCAAAAGATAAAGAGGGAATGCTTCTTAAATCATTCTATAAAGCCAGTATCACCCTAATAACAAAGCCAGGAAAGGATATAACAAAAATAGAAAACTACAGATCAGTATCTCTGATGAACATAGATGCAAAAATCCTCAACAAAGTGCTAGCTAACTGAGTCCAACAGCATATCAAAAAGCCAACACACCATGATCAAGTGGGTTTCATACCAGGAATGCAGGATGGTCAAACATTTGCAAGTCAATAAATGCGATACATCACATAAACAGAATTAAAAGCAAAATTCATCTTAATAGATGCATAAAAAGGCATTTGATAAAATTTAACATACCTTTATAATTAAAACCCTCAGCAAAATCAGCATAGAAGGGATATGCCTTAAGGTAATAAAAGCCATCTATGACAAACCCACAGCAAACATTAAACTGAACAGGAAAAAGGTGAAAACATTCCCCCTGAGAACTGGAACAAGACAAGAATACCCACTTTCACCACTTCTTTTTAACATAGTACTAGAAGTCCTAGCCAGAGAAATTAGATAAGAGAAAGAAATAAAGGGCATCCAAATCAGTAAAAACGAAGTCAAACTGCTGCTGTTCACTGATGATATGAATGATATGATCATATACCTAGAAAACCCTAAAGACTCATCCACAAAGCTCCTAGATTCGATAAATGGATTCAGCAAAGTTCCAGGATACAAAAATCAATGTACACATATCAGTAGCACTGCTATATGCCAACAACCAAGCTGAGAATAAAATCAAGTACTCAACCCTTTTTATAACAGCTGCAAAACAATAAAATAAAATATTTAGGAATATACTTTACCAAGGATGAGGAAGAGCTCTGCAAGGAAAACTACAAAACACTGCTGAAAGAAATCATCAATGACACAAACAAATGCAAACACATCCCATGCTCATGGATGGGTAAAATCAAAATTGTGAAAATCACCATACTGCCAAAAACAGTCTATAAATTCAATGCAATTCCCATCAAAATACCGTCATCATTCTCCACAGAACTAGAAAAAAAAATACTAAAATTCATATGGAACCAACACATAGCCAAAGCCTGACTAAGCAAAAAGAACAAATCTGAAGGCATCACATTAACTGACTTCAAACCATACTACGAGGCTGTTGTTACCAGAAGAGCATGGTACTGATATAAAAGTAAGCAGGTATACCAATGGAACAGAATAGAAAACCCTGAAATAAAGCCAAATACTTAGAGCCAAATGGTCTTCGACAAAGCAAACCAAAACATAAAGTGAGGAAAGGACGCCCTGTTCAACAAATGGTGCTGGGATAATTGGCAAGCCACATGTAGAAGAATGAAGCTGGATCCTCATCTCTCACCTTATGCACAAATCAACTAAAGATGAATCAAATACTTAAATCTAAGACCTGAAACTATAAAAATTCTATAACATTGGAAACACTCTTCTAGACATTAGCTTAGGCAAAGAGTACATGACCAAGAACCCAAAAGCAAATGCAACAAAAACAAAAACAGATGGGACCTAATTAAACAGAAAACCTTCTGCACAGCACAGGAAATAAACAGCAGAGTAAAAAGACAACCTATAGAGTGGGAGAAAATATTCACAAACTATGCATCTGACAAGGGACTAATATCCAGAATCTACAAGGAACTCATACAAATCAGCAAGAAAAAACAAATAATCCCATCAAAAAGTGGGCAAAGGACATGAACAGACAGTTCTCAAAAGAAGGTATACAAATGGCCAACCAGCATATGAAAAAATACTTAACATCACTAATTATCAGGGAAATGTAAATTAAAACCACAATAGATACCACCTTACTCCTGCAAGAATAACCATAATTAAAAAATTGAAAAATAACAGATGATGGTATTGATATGATGAAAAGGGAACACTTTTTTTTAAATTAATTTATTATTATTATACTTTAAGTTGTAGGGTTCATGTGCATAACGTGCAGGTTTGTTACATATGTATACTTGTGCCATGTTGGTGTGCTGCACCCATCAACTCGTCATTTACATCAGGTACACTTTTACATGGCTGAGGGGAATTTGAACTGGTACAACCACTATGGGAAACAGTATGGAGATTCAAAATAGAACTACTATTTGATCCAGCAATCCCATATATATATAGCATTCCTGTATGTATCATGGAATACTACACAACCATAAAAATGAATGAAATAATGGCATTCACAGCAACCTGAATGGAGTTGGAGACCATTATTCTAAGTGAAATAACTCAAGAATGGAAAACCAAGCACCATATATGCTCACTTATAAGTGGGAGCTAAGCTATGAGGATGCAAAGGCATAAGAATGATATAATGGACTTTGAGGACTTGGGGGGAACGGTGGAAGTGGTGTGAGGGATAAAAGACTACACATTGAGCACAGTGTACACTGCTCACTGCTTAGATGATAGGTGCACCAAAATCTCAGAATCATCACTAAAGAACTTTTCCATGCAACCAAACACCACCTTCTCCCCCAAAACTATTGAAATGAAAAGAAAAAGCCTAAACAACAACAAAATATCCTCACTTTTTTTTTTTTTGAGACGGAATCTCACTCTGTCACACAGGCTGGAGTGTCTTTGCGCAATCTCGGCTCACTGCAACCTCCACCTCCTGGGTTCAAGTTATTCTCCTGCCTCAGCCTCCTGAGTAACTGGGATGACAGTTGTGCACCACCATGCCTGTCTAATTTTTGTATTTTTAGTAGAGGCAGGGTTTCACCATGTTGGTCAGGCTGGTCTCGAACTCCTGATTTCGTGATCCACCTGCCTTGGCCTCCCAAAGTGCTGGGATAACAAGCATGAGCCACCACGCCCGGTCCTCCAAGTATTTTTGAGGGCATAATTCAATCCACAGTAGAAGGCATCAAGAAGGAGGAACTTGTAAACAGTGTAATATTCCATTAAAAGGGCAAGTATATAAGGACTGGGAAATGTCTGTTGTGTTTGGTAACAGTGGGACCATTAGGACTTTAAGAAAACTGATTTGAATGGATTAGGTTACTACTGGGGCACCGAGAACACTGTGACAGTCTGTACTTGGCAGAGCTCAATCTAATGAAGAAACCAAGCAAAGAGTTAGCGAAAGGCATCACACTTTGCATTTGAGGGTCATAGAAAGCTTCCTGGAAGACGCGACAATGGAAATAGGTTTTAAAGCAAAAATAAGTCATTCAAAAGGGAGGGGGAAGCATACCAACCTAGAAGAACAGGGTGGTCAAAGGCAAAAAGGATGGAGAACCCGGGCATGGTGGCTCACACCTGTAATTCTAGCACTTTGGGAGGCCAAGGCAGGCAGATTGCTTGAATTCAAGAGTTCAAGACCAGCCAAGCCAAAATGGTAAAACCCTGTCTCTACAAAAAATACAAAAACTAGCCAGGGGTGATGGCACACACCTGTGAACCCAGGTACTCTGGAGGCTGAGGTAAGAGAATGACTTGAGCTCAGCAGGAATAGGTTGTAATGAGCCAAGATTGCACCCCTGCACTCCAGCCTGCGCAACGGAGCAAGACCCTGTCTGAAAAAGAAAAGGGGGGGGGACAGATAAACCACAGTTTGTGAAGAGCCATAAAATAATTCAGCATGACTAACGAGTAGAGAGAGGAGTTAGTAGAGAGCAGAAGGTAAGGTAGAAAAAGATTAATCCGGAGAAGGCATGAGCAAGCAGGATTCAAATGCAGGACTTAAGAATTCTGCCTTCCCACTGCTATGCTTCTCAGCATTTCTTAGTCCTGGCCCAATTTAGGAAACCATTTTATGGGGGTCCCATTAGGTTCAGCTTTCAGTTGCTAGTGACATATGCCACAAAGCCGTCAGAAAATGACTTTCTGTCAACATTCATCTCCACTCCACACTCCCCACCCCCTCAACATTAACAAGAAAATGAGAACGCCTGCCCAGCTGTCCTGTTGGATGTCACTGGGTAAATTATCTTTTATTAAGAATCTGTAATTGTTCTTCACTGAGCTGTGACCTAAATTTAGCGGTGCTGAAGAGTGAGCCCCAGCCAACAGGATTTCCCTGAGAACATGATGAAGTTCCTGTATCAATTCGATTCATTAACTAGAAAGAGAGAACAAGCAGCCAGCTGTTTTTTTTTTTCTGCCCCCATTCTTTAGTGAATCATTTGTTAGTTTGACCAGAATTTTTCTGGGATCCAGTCTACGATTCTGTAAGAAAAAGAGACAGCAAAACTCATTCAAATACTTCTTGTGACATTAATTCCGAGGCAGAAACCAAATTACATTAAGTGGATCTGATTGTCTTGCTATTAAAGACCTTGGATTTACTCACTGAGTGTTTTCAGCCTGAGGAGAAGAAATGCTCTCAATCTGGATAGGGTGTTTGGTGACTTGGGATAAAATGAATAAGAGCCAACTTGGCTCACAAGTGGATTTAAAAACAGGAAGAAAGTGAGAGAAAGAAAAAAAAAAGAGGCAAATACAATACAAACCTAGTACAAGCTTCCAGTGAAAATTCGTGTGTTGTAGTTGTAATAAAGCTTATAAGAAGGAAGAGAACCAACATAAATGCTTCATATGTCTAAGAATGCCTTTAATTATGACAGCCCAGTTGAGGTCCAGAGAGGTCAAGTAATTTACCTAAGGACACAGTTTCTAGAGAACTGAATCAAAATTTAAAGCTACATCTTCTGACTTAAAGTCCAATGTTCCTTTACCCTAACAGTAATTTTTGAATTTTGACAGTGTGAACTGCTGACCAGTGATCAATAATATCTTGGAATCTCATAGGCTGATACCCGCACAGGTAGAAAGCAAACAACCCTCAACTCGAATATCATTCCTCATTTTTTGATAGCAATCCCCAAAAAAGAATCATTTCATGGCTCCATCTCCTGCTTCCCTGGCTGGAACCACATGATGGTTCAGGTTTTACTGTTTAGGCATTTCATGCATCCTTATGTGAGAAGTACAAAAGCACCCAGAATAGAGAGGACAGTCTACAACATACTCCCCTGAAGCTCACTCTTTAGTCAGGAGGCTAAGAGACGTACACATTCTGATATTAATGTATAGTGACAGCATGCTTTCACTGATATCATCTCAATGGAGTCTCACAGCAAATGTGTAAGGTAGTCTGAACAGGTGACATTATCCCTATCGTATAAGTGAAGAAACTGAGGTTTAATGGGTTGAGTCACTGGCCCAAGGTCACAAAGATAGTGAGTGAGAGAACCTAATGTGAAGCCCAAAGTATGTGGCTCTGCACTAGTATTTCTCACAGCCCACTGTAATGACTGTCAGGTTGCTTTTAAGATTATGAAAGTCCTGTAATGAATTATGATTCAGATTGAGACCTTGGAGTCTGAAGATGGAACTACTTGGGAAGAAGCATCACAGTTTCCTAGAAGAGTCTCCCTCCATGAAGCAGATTTGGGGTCTCATTCCATTTCTGTACTTACATTAATGGACCATGTTAGACAAGTCATTTAATGCATTTGGACCCCAGCTTCCAAATCTATACAAAGGAAGGTATAATTGGAGAGAGTATAAAGCCTTTATTGCCCACTTCACTTGACAGTTTTTCAGAGCAGTCAATGAGACTTTAGAAATAAAAGTGGATTTAAAGCATAAAGTGCTTTATAAACCCCAGCATTGCCTTAAACCCTGAGATTGCTTGATGGCCCATTGGGTGTATTCACAGGCACTGTCCCAATTGACCCTTACAACAACTCTAGAAATGACAGGCATTAAATCTTCCCAATCCATAGATGAGGCAACTACAAAGTGTTATTTTTAATCCTCATTTTTTAAGGAGAAAAACTGAGCTTGACCACATTAAAAAAATTTTGCCCAAAGTCAGTATGGTATATCTTGACCTTGGAATTGGAGAAAAATCTTCTGTCACAAGAGCAGGAGCCACAAACTCAAATACTTTTAGGGTTATGTTACCAATTGTGGAACACATGTGCACGAAATGAGCTGAATAAGATGCCAAATGGCCTGGTATTGGAGAGGCAACAGGGAGTGGTGGGGCCTGTAGCAAATTGGAGGGAACATGGCTCAATTAAAAGAGAGTGGCAGCAACTCAACTCCAGCCAATTGTTGCCATATAATATTAAGCCCAGGGATTTTAGAACTTCTAGCGAGAAAAATAGAGGCTAGATATGTATATTCTTGTTAAAAATTGCCTCAATTAGAAGATATTGGCAAGTAATTCAAATGCAATACATTTTTGTATTATCACTATACTGGTCCACATAACAAGGGGACAGTTTGCTTCCTGCTCTCACAAAGTGTTTCAGATTAAGTTATGACCACTTAAGTATGCAAAGACAAAACAGTGTATCAGTAATGCAGTGTTTGTGAGCATGTACTTCAGAAACAAATGATCTGGGTTCAAATCCTAGTGTTGACATTAGGTAGTTTAATAACCTTGGACAAGTCACTTGACTTCTCTATACCTCAGTTTCCCTATCTGTAAAATGGAAGTAATAAGAGTACTTACCTCTTTCAGTGGTTGTGACTATCAAATGAATTGACGTAGGTAAAACACTTAGAACAGTTCCTGACACACAGTAAGAGTCCTGTAAACACCAACGCTTATGAAAGCTCTCATCCCAGGATAAGCATCTCCTAGAAAACATCTTTGTTCATGTACCAGCTTAATCATATTTATTCTGCAGTTGATGTTTATGCCACATGTTCTTTCTGGGTAGAGAAGCCTGAAGTTATTCTGTTTATCCTGACCTTGGAAAAGACAAAGCAGCTCATGTCCCCAGGGATCTAAAAATTTCACTGGGATTGATCGCCCAGTGTCCCCAAAACCTCGGCCAGCGTTTCTCTATTCACAGCTGCACTGAAGAGCTTCCTTCCTGGCTTGTGTCTCCAAAAGGGGATACGATGGCAAGGTCTGTAAGAGGAAGGAAAGGGGACCTTTTTAATTAGCTTTCTCTTTTGAATGACGCCATCACAGATCTGATTCATTTCCATGAATTGAAAAAAAAAGAAAAAAAAAAAAAAAAGCAGGGTAGGTGGTAAGCACTCTGTAAGGAATGAATGAAACTGTCAGGAGAGCACAGATTAGAGGAAAGCTGAAGTTGGAGAAAACAGCCATGTGAACTTGGCCATCCACCATGACCCACGTTTAGGCCAGGAGATGATGTCAAAATCTAAATTTAAAATGGAGGTGGCAAAAGGTTTGCTTCCACGGTTGGCAAGGAGAGGCCAAAAGACAGATGGAAATGTTGGTCCGATTCTCAGTGTTGTAGAACGTACCAAATGGGCTATCTGGAAACTTTTATGAAAGGGTCTCCTGTTTGCAGATCTATTTCTCTGATATTCCACAGGAAGATTTTCTGCCTTCACGTCACGTCATGGTGTGTGGGTGTGTGGGTGTGTGTGCGCACATAATATATTTACATGAAAGTTCACAAGCCTGAAGCAGCCTACTAATTGAATGGCATGGTCTTTCCTGCAGACATTTACTCGACAAACCAATGTGCCTTTTTGGAGACTGAAGAATAGGACTCAGATCTATGGAATCTGGAGACAGCACCATTTCTCCAGTAGTTTTCGTGTTGTAGGTCAGTATTAATGTCCTTACTACATTACCTCATCTTTCCTCATGTCAGTCCTTGGAAGTAAATATTGATTCTACATGATAGATGGAGAAACAGGCCCATAGAAGTCTACTAACTTGCCATAGCTACATAGCTACTGAGTGGGATTTTAGTTAGTTCTGACTTCTTCAAAAGCCTATGCTCTTTTTACTGTCCCCATGCGACCTTCAAAAGAATTACTTGATAAACAAGAGGTTTTTGCAAACAAGGCCATTAACCATTCTTCAAACCATCACTTCCCTCCATGTCACTGAGTTTCTTTACTTCTGCTGGGAAACTTCTACCATCGTTTTAAACCTAATTCAAAAACCCTGTCCTCAGTGAAGGTTTCACTGACCTACCATTCCCTCAGCCAGATACCATCTTTGTCATTTCTGGAATGTCACAGCCCATAGTATAGGGCTCAGCTATGTCAGTGATTATACCAAATAATGTGTAGGAATGGCTTTCTGAAATTTGATGAACCTCATTATGTCTAGACCAAGTCATGCTCATCATTGACGTCCAGTCTAGTGCCTGACTCATGGCGTCAACAAACCTATCTTGTATGTATGTATTTGTAGAAACAAGAAAAGAAGGAAGGAAGGAAAAATGAAAGGAAGGGAGGGAGGGAGAGAGGCAGCAGGCATACAGATATGATTTCATTTTCATAAGCAAGAGACTTAAGTAAGAATCATTACTCTTTTTACTGAAGTAAAAAGTCTTTTAGATTTTGATTCAACAAATTGATCCCTGGTCTCTAGGCTCCACAACTATATAATGGCTCATACAGAGCATGTATGTATGTATGTATGGACCTCAGTTCCCCTCAACTGACCAGAGTACATTGCTTGTCTCCAAATGTTCATTAAATATCCTGCAAAGCCTTGCACTCATCAGTTCTGCTAACATTTTATTGTATCCTGGCTAAAGTTAACTCAACTCTGGCAGCAAGAAAACCAACTCAGATAGGAGCAGATGGCTTTCATATACATTATTTGTTCTGTTGTCAGTTTGTATTTTTGCTGTTTGTATTTGTTTAGTCCTAAAGCCTTCCCCAACCCCACTTGAAAAAAAAAATGTTTCTGTCTGGGCCAACAGGTGTCACTGTTGAGCAATATAAATATGCCCCCCATACCCCCAACTTTTTGGTGCTGAAAACCCTGGCTGCTTACAAGGCGCACCCTCTGCTCAGTCCTGATATTATCGAGTGAGTGATATCTATAGTCACTGTGTCAATTGCCTGAGCAGACCTCCAAGGAGCATCAGTATATATTTTTCTTAATGATCTAATTTCTCAATGCAACTGTAGACCTTACTACCCAGAAAAGAGGCAACAAGGAAGAAGAAACTATAACTGTTTCCATCTGCAAGAGGCAGCATTAGTGGAGGAGCTTTGTTGCTCCATTTAGAATGTCTAAGCTTTGGTGCCTGCACTATCCCAACCAGTTGCCACTGGTATAATTGGCTCAAGCCAGAGGAGCCCCCAGAACAAGTTGGCACAGGAGTGAGAAAGGTTGCAGATCACCAAAAAGACCAGATGATTAGTTTAGGCCACAGATCTTCCAGGACACCCAGAGCTATTCAGGAAGAATTTAAGGGGAATGTATTCACAGAAAATAGGTGGGGATAGAGCAAAAGCAATGTGTCAATTGCTACCTGTTTATATTACTCTCAGGCTGATGTGGCCGGGGAGATGTGGAATTGTGTAGAATGGAATGCGATGGAATATGAAATGGTATAGAATACACTATAGGAATGCAAACAGAATGAAATCAAATGAAATGAACCAGAACAGACCAGGACATAAAACAGATTATTGTATCAAAATGATGAAATGAAATACAGAATGCAATAGAATCAGATGGACTTTTTCATTAAATGCTTTGAGACATATAGAGATGTGTTTAATTGGCTTGAAAGTAATTAGCAAATTCAGGAAATTGTCATGATATTTCCAGGCCAGATGATTTAGCTACATAGGGACCTGAAAGTCTGGTGCTTTTCTTGAGTTATTCTGCTTTAAAATTAGCACAAGTGGTCACCTGTCATGGCCCACAACTGGCACTCCGTTGTCACAACCAACATTTATTGCCTCTTTGCTGGAGCCTTTGTATGTATTATTTCATTCAATTATTCTATCAGTCAAATGGCAGAGGTCCTATTTTGATCTCCATTTTATAGATGGGGAAATAGAGCCACCAAAAGGTTAAGATACTTGCCCAAGACCACACAGCTGGAAAGTAGTGGAATCAGAATTCAAACATCAGGCAGTTTGGCTTGAGTTCCTACATGCTAAATCACCACACACACTGCCTCTCATCATGCCAGGGGCTCATAGCCTATGACACTTAAATGTAGAAATATTAAGATCTGCGTGTTCTGTTTTAGCCACAAAATATTACCTGCAAAAAGGCTGGAAAGCTTGGCAGAAGCACTGCTCTGATACAGAAACGATAAAACAGCAGCACTTAACTCTTCTGCCATACTCAACACAACCAACACCACACCGGTCCCTTCCATTTTTAAACAAGGTTTCACTGGGGGCTTCCCTGATCCTATTAAACATTCCTAATCCTGATACTCATTTGCTCAGCAAACATCTCCTAAGGGTCTGCAGTGAGTGCAGGCAGTCCTATCATTCATTTACTCATGTAACACTTGAACACCTATTCTTTCTCCTTAGGTTTCTTTTTTTTTTCTCTTTTTTTTTTTTTTTTTTTTTGAGATGGATTGTCACTCTATCACCCAGACTGGAGTGCAATGGCGCAATCTCAGCTCATTGCACCCTCCTCCTCCTGGGTCCAAGCGATTCTCCTGCCTCAGCCTCCTGAGTAGCTGGGACTACAGCCATGCACCACCATGCCCGGCTAATTTTTGTATTTTTGGTAGAGATGGGGTTTGCCATATTGACCAGGCTAGTCTTGAACTTCTGACCTCAGGTGATCCACCTGCCTCGGCCTCCCAAAGTGCTGGGATTATAGGCGTGAGCCACTGCACCCGGCCCTCCCCTTAGGTTTCTAAGAAAGTGGATTCAGTTATTGTAAAAAGATTCTCAGCAATAATTTTTAAAAAGACAATGCGCGAAAAATATAGAATTAATAATTAAATAAATAGGATCTCCCCTGAGATCCTAGAATGCCCATTTTTTAAAATGTCCCACTGAGGCTACTGATAGCTGCCTTCGTTAAGTGTTTACTCCTTGAGAGAGGCTGTACAGTCTGCTCACTGAGAGAGACTGCCTGAGCTCAAACCCTGGCTCTAACACTAAATAGCCTTGTCTCCTTGTGTGAGCTACTAAAGCACTCTGAACCTCAGTTTCCACATCTATTAGATGGGGATAATAGTATAGCTTGAAAGATAAAACAAGTTAATGTACCTGAAGCACTTTACAGCTTGATACAAATTAAGAATTTCGTAATGTCAGTTATTATTTTCCAGGCCTTGCATCATGTACTTAGCAGGCATTATCTCTTTTTTTTTTTTTTTTTTTTTTTTTTGAACACTGAGTAACATGGAGTTTTTAAAAAATAAACTTATTTTTAGAGAATATTTAGATTCACAGCAAAATTGATCAAAAGTTACAGTATTCCAAAATAACCCCTGCCTCCATTCATGCATAGCCTCCCCCATTCTCAACATCCTCTACCAGAGTGGTGCATTGGTTACAGTCAATGAATCTATATTGACACATCATTATCACCCAAAGTCCGTGGTTTACGTTAGGTTTCACTCTTGTTGTACACTCTGTGGGTTTGGACAAATGTGTAATGATATATACCCTTATTATAGCAGCATACAGAATAGTTTCACTGCCATGAAAATCCTGGCGTGCTCCACGTATTTATCCCTCTCTCTCCCCAAGCACTAGCAATCCCTGATCTTTTTTACTGTCTCTATAGTTTTGCTTTTTTAAGATTGTAACATAGTTGGAATCATAGGGTATGTAGCCTTTTCCTATTCAGATTGGCTACTTTCACTTAGTAATATGCATTTAAGGTTCCTCCATGCTTTTTCATGAGGCTTTATAGCTCACTTCTTTTTTAGTGCTGTATAGTATTCCACTGTCCACCATACCATAGTTTATTTATCCATTCACCTACTAAAGGACAGTTTGGTTGCTTTCGAGTTTTGGCAATTATGGTTAAAACTTCTATAAACATCCATGTGCAGGTTTTTGTTTGCACATACCTTTTCACCTCCTTTGGGCAAATACCAAGGAGCATGATTGCTGGATTGTATGGCAAGTATATGTTTAGTTTAATAAGACAATGCCAAACTGCCCTCTAAAGTGGCTGTACCATTTTGCATCCCCACCAGCAACAAATGAGAGTTTCTGTTGCTCCACATCCTTGCCGGCATTGGTGTTGTCGGTGTTCTGCATTTTGGCCATTCTAATAGGTGTGTAGTGGTATCTTATTGTTGTTTTAATTTGCATTTATCTGATGACATATGATATGGTGCATCATTTCACATGCTTATTTGCTATCTCACATCATTTCACATGCTTATTTCCTATCTTGCATCATTTCACATGCTTATTTGCTATCTCATATCTTCTTTGGTGCAGTGTCTATTAAGGTTGTGGGTCCATTTATAAGTAGGATTGCTGGTTGTCTTATTGTTGAGTTATTTGCATATTGTGAATAGTAGTTCTTTGTCAGATGTGTCTTTGGCGAATATTTTCTTCCAGTCTGGCTTTTCTGCAAATTCCTTGACATTGCCTTTCACAGGGAAGACATTGTTAATGTTGATGAAGTCCAGTTTGTTAATTATTTATTTCACAGTTTGTACCTTTGGTGTTGCATATAAAAAATTATCACTATACCCAAGGTCATCTAAGTTTTCTTTATGTTATCTTCTAGGTGTTTTATACTTTTATATTTTAATTTAGGTTTATGTTCATTTTGAGTTAATTTTTGTGAAGGGTATAAGGTCTATGTCTAGATTGAGTTATTGCATGTGAATGTTCAGTTGTTCCAGCACCATTTGTTGAAAAGACTATCTTTGCTCCATTGTAGTGCCTTTGCTCATTTGTTGATTATCAGTTGACTCTATTTATGTAGGTCTACTTCTAGGCCCTCTATTCTATTCCACCTATTTATTTGCCTATTCTTTTACTAATATCATGCAGTCTGTAGTAAGTTTTGAAGTTCAGTAGTAATAGTCCTGCAACTCCATTCTTCTTCAGTATGGCTATTCTGTGTATTTTGCCACTCCATATAAACTTTAGCATTAGTTTGTGGATATCTACAGAATAATTTTTTGAGATTTGGAATGGGATTGCATTGCATCTATAGATTAAGTTGAGAAGAACTGACATCTTGACAATATTGAGTCTTCTTATCCATGAACATGGAATATCTCTCCATTTATTTAGTTCTTCTTTGATTTCTTTCATTAGAGTTTTGTAGATTTTCTCATATAGATCTTGTACATATTTTGTTAAGTTTATACATAAGTATTTCATTTTGGAGGTACTAATGTAAATAGTTTTGTTTTTAATTTCAAATCCCTCTTGTTCATTGCTTGTATATATGAAAATAAATGACCTTTGTATATAAATCTCACATCCTGAAATCTTGCTATAATCATTTACTAGTTTCAGGATTTTTTGTTGTTGATTATTTTGAGTTTTCTGCATAGACAATCATGCCATCTGCAAACAAAGACAGTTTCTTTTCTTATTAATATAACTTTTTTTTGTTTATTGCACTAGCTAGGACTTCAAATATGATGTTGAAAAGGAGTGGTGAGAGCATACATCTTTGCCTTCTTCTTATTCTTACTGGGAAGGCGTCTAGTTTTTCACCATTAAGTATGATTTTAGTTGTAGGTTTTTCGAGATATTCTTTATCAGGTTGAGGAAGTTACCTTCTATTTCTAATTTACTGAGCATTTTCATTGTGAATGGGTGATGGATTGTGTTGAAATTTTTTTCTACATCTACTGATATGATAATGTGGTTTTTTCCTTGAGTCTGCTAATGTCATGGATCACATGAATTGATTTTTCAGATGTTCGGCATGGCTTGTATACCTGAGATAATTCCAATTCGTCATGGCATGTAATAATTTTCATACATTGTTGAATTCAATTTGCTAATACTTTGTTGAGGATTTTGCATGTAATTCATCAGATACTGAACTCTGATGTGTCTGTGCCTCTGGACTGTGAACTTCATGCCTGCTTCTCAGGTTTCTTCCGCTCCCCCTTTATGTGGGACAGGATAGCTGAAGTAGGTTGGAGTTGGGTATTTCTCCTCCTCCATTTGGAAGGCTGGAGCTTGCTGCAGTTGAATATTTCTTTTTCTCAGGTCAGTTAGGCTCTGATAAAACCCTAGTGGGTTAGGCTATGGTTTGATAGTTTCCCCTGAGGGCAGACCTGGTTTTTTTTTTTTTTTTAAAGAATGTATTGCTCTTTTTCAAAATGCTTCCTTTTTTTCTCCTCTTGCCAAAGCGTGAGGAAATTTTTCTCAGATATTCAATGTAAGAATGTATTAGAGCTCCCAGAGGTAAAACTCATAAAAGTATGGTACCCCCTATTTCTGGACCCTCTGGGAGTTTTTATCTCTCAGACTTGTTGACCCTGAGCCTCCAGAAATAAATCAATTTATAGTTCAGGTTTTCCTACCCTGGCACTGGTTCCAATAGATGTTTCAGCCCATAGGTTTCTGCTCCAGTAAGTTGTGATTCTCTTTATCTGCCTATCTGTTTCTTCAATTCTGGGGGCAGTAGTTTCCCTTGTGACCTTCCTTCTCTTATGTATCTAGGAAGAGGTGTTGATTTTTTCCACTTCTTCAGATATTTACTTGTTTTTAGGATGGAGTGGGGACCTCCAAGCTCCTTCTATGTCAGACTAGAAACAAGAAGTCCCTGACATTTTTAATCATGATAACCATCCTATGAAGTAGAAGTCGATGTTTGTATAATTTCTACCAGTTTACAGGTATGAAAAATCAGGTACCAAGTAATTAAGTAATCAGCACAAAGTCTCGAAGTTAGTAGGTAATAGAATTGAGTTTCAAATCCAAGCCAGTCCAACTCAAAAGCCAGGACTCTTAACCATTATGCAATAATATCTCCTTTTCACACTGTTGGGAGGTCTAATAGAGTATAGGGAAGAACATCCAGAAGTTGGGCAGAAATGAAGGGTTTCAAGTGGTCCTGAAAGAAGGAGGCTTATGAAAACAGGAGAGGAGTACATGGGTAGAAAGTGGTGAACTTCAGGCAGAAAAATATAAAAACCACTAGGCCATCAAAGAAATGTGCCAGCTCTTCCTGGAAATAGCTCATAGCTTCCTGAGGGCCCCACCCAGAAAACCACATTTAACTTCCTCCTCTACTTAATCTATACCTGCTGTTGCCTCCTGTCTTTCTCCTACCACAACTCAATTTAGCCTTTTCTGATTTACCAACTACAGCCATGCCTACATGACAACTAGGTACTAAGGAAGATCATAGAAATTAGTGCTTCCAGAATGGCCCTGCAATATTCGGCCTATCTAATGTGATACCACCCTGGTTCAAGCCACTGTCTTCTCATCCCTGGTCTCTATAGTCATTTCCTAGCTAGTTCTCCTTCATTTACACTACTCCTCCCCAATCTGTTATCCAACCTATAGACAAAGTAAGCTTCCAAAGCATAAATCTATTTGTCTCACTGCATTATATAATGTAATGCCTGCTTTTAATCATTCTTAGATAACATCCAAATCCTCAACAAGAAACATCTTGTGCAAGGTCTTTGCAGGGAGAGGGGACGTAGTTAGCAGGAGAGTAGAAAACAAAAGGGACAGTGGAGGATATGAAATTGGAAAGTTACAGGGTCCCGCATCTTTCAACATTAGCACTCATCCAAATGTGTAATTTTAACCTCCATTGAGAAATTCTTTGATTCATGTCAGTAACGGACAACCTCATTCATTCTGAAGTTCATATGAAAGCCTTGGAGTCATCTTTGAATTCTCTCTTCCTCTTACACTCAGAATTTGATCTTTCTGTATATGTGACTGCTTAACCTTCAAAATATCTTAACCAGCGTTGCTGTCAGCAGCCTGGTCCAAACCACCTACTTCTTACATGGAAAATCATCACAGAGGCCTTTCTAATGATATTGCTGCTTCCCGCTGGTCTCATACAGTCTGGTCTCCATATGCTAGACAAAGCAAATCTTTTAACACCTAAGTCAGACCACATGACTCCTCTGTCCAGAACTTTCTGGTATATTATCATCTCACTCAGAGTAAAATCTAAAGTCTTCCCCAGGGCGCACAGGGCTCTATTCAAAGCTGCCCACTGCTCCCTGCTCCCATACCTTGTCTGGTCTCACTTCCCTTTTTCTCTCCACTCCAGCCCACTGCTCTCCTTCTTGCTTCTCAAACACTTTATGCATATTCCTATCTTCAGGTTTATATCCTTGCTGTTCCTTCTCAGAATATCCTGTTCCCATATATCCACATGACTTTCTTTCTAGTTTCGTTCAAATCTCAGTTCAAATGTCACTTCATCAAAGAAAACATCCCTGATCATCCCATCTAAAACCATCCCACTCATTGCTCCTTTCCCCATTTTTCTGCTTTAATTTTCCCCTTATCATATCCTACCGCCTGGCACATGGTTATTTTGTGTCTGTTGCATACCTCCCCAACCTACCCCAGTATGACGTAAGCTGTAGAAGTCAGGGACTGTATCTGCTCATTCTTTACTGTATCCTTCATTTTAAGAATAATCCCTGTTATAGCCAGGTGTGGTGGCTCTTGCCTGTAATCCCAGCACTTTGGGAGGCCAAGGCGGGTGGATCACGAGGTCAGGAGATTGAGACCATTCTGGCCAACATGGTGAAACCCCGTCTCTACTAAAAATACAAATACTAGCTGGGCGTGGTGGTGTGTGCCTGTAATCCCAGCTGCTCAGGAGGCAGAGGCAGGAGAATCGCTTGAACCAGGGAGCCAGAGGTTGCAGTGAACCAAGATTGTGCCACTGCACTCCAGCCTGGTGACAGAGCAAGACTCCATCTCAAAAAAAAAAAAAAAAAAAAAAGAAAACCAGAATAATCCCTATTACATAGAGGCAACAATAAATATTAGTTGTCAATAAGTGAACATCTGTCAACTTTAAAAAGCTACAGCTTCATAGGACTAGTGTTGTTCTCCATTAGTCCCCAGTGCATGGCTCATAAAAGACACTTAAAATATTAATAGAAGAGTGAATGAACAAACAATTAGGGTATCTTATTGACCATGAGATGAGGATCCTAAAACATGTAGTGAAAGGGTCTAGAAATGTGAGGCAGGGTGATCTGAACTGCCACCTATGAAGGTCATTTGGGTAGAACAAGTCAATACCCCATTTTCAGAGACCCAAGATTAGATTCTGGGCTGGAGGATAGACACAGGGTTGAAAGAACATCCTGGAAGTCAGAAGTGTGGCAAAGTTGGGCCTGTAGGAGTGAGCACTTGATGCTTCATCCCAGGGCATTAGAGCCTATGAGCTCTCTCTGGCCTCTGTTGAGGATTAACATGAGAAACAGGTAGGAGGAAGTCTCCACTGGAGTGTCAAGGGCTTCCATGCAGCTGGAGAAGCTGAGCAGTGCAGAGGCTGGGAAGGGCAATGTCTGTGCATGAGGCATTTCAAAGGTAGATTTTTGTTTTCTCAGGGAAGTTTTTACTTGGGTGGTCAAGGGGACTGTTAGTCCATGGAGAGTTTCATGGTTTGAACTGAATGTGGATCCAATTCTTCTAGAGAGGCACCGTGCCTTCCAACATGTTTTATTTCAGTGCAGGCACAACTGTAGTGCCACATTTTGCTGACCCACCTGAAATGCAAATAGGAAGAGCCTGCTTTGCTTCAGAGGCTGCCTCCCCTCCTACTCTGCAAGAAGCCAATCAATAATAATTTTACTGAAGACACTAGGTTCCAAGGGACTGAATCTGAAGAGATGTCTTGATATAACGAGGAAAAGTAAATGGAGGGTCGAGGAGATGCCATCAAATTGAAGAGCACATAAACAATGAATTATCTGTGCTACATATCTGAGAGGCAGTGTGGTGGGAAGGAAAGAGTGAGCCGGGCACTCCAGATCAAGCCTTACTCCAGAAGCTACAGAATGTGGGGCTTTGAAATGGCACTTAAGATTTCTGAGCCTTTTTGATCCAAAAATATTGTTTCCTATATACTTCTTAAAACTCAATCAAGAGGTTAATAATATTTGTATAGTATTTTTTGAAATACATGAATTTGTTAATGTAATCTTCTTATTCATTCTACAGAGTAGAAATTAGTGTCATTCTCATTTTATAGAGGAGGAAAGTGAAGATTTAAAAGTTGCAGGAGCCTACCTCAGCCCTGGTGGTATTGTGACGACCCAGCCACTCAACTGTCCTCCTCTCAGAGTTTTCTACTGCGGAAATCTTGCCCCAAGGAGCATTAACTATATAGAAAATAAACTAACACCATAAATAACCAGAGAAACCCCAAATATCTCTAAATGTGGAACTCTCTAGTAAGAAACTGGGATTGCAGGAATATCTGAATCCTACCCCATTTCTCAACAACCCCTCTATGAGGCACCTGGGAAAATTCATGCATGAAGATGAAGGAGAAAAGATAAACAAAGGTCAGGATTGTTCTGAGCTAGATTGATGCACCGAAGTCTTAGTAAACTGAACATAAATGGCCCAACTAATAGACTAGGGGGGCTCTCCAATTCTCAATTTTCTTACCAAACCACAGAAGATAGTTATAAAAGTGTAGAAGAACACACACACAAACACACACACACACACAGAGAGAGAGAGAGAAAGAACACATACACACACAGAGACACAGAGAGCGAGAGACTTCTAGAGGGGCTTTGGTCATAAAGAATGTGAAAGGATAGAGGAGAGATACCCACAGGTAGGTAACGTTTCAACAACTGTTTCTCCCATTTAATAGTCAAATTGAGCTCTCCACCGGGCAAGGTTAGGGTGAGGTGAGAATGGCCCCTCAGATGAAAACTTTACAGAGGCGTGGATTTTCAGATTTGTGACACCTGCAGGGTCAGCACCTGAGAGTGGGTGCTTCTGGAAATGTTGCACCCTGCGAGCCTCACTTGTGTTACCCTAGTCCCAGGTCTGCAGTCAGTATCCTAAAATCAAACTAATTTATTAATTCTGCTCTTAGGGAGGATCTAGGTGCGAAGAGGTGTGGGAACCTGTATCTCCCCACAGTCCAAAGCATGGGCCTACCTATTGCCTTGCATCTGCCGTTCCTCTAGACTCTCAGTCCTTCTCAAACTATACTGCACCTGGGGATCTTGTTAAATTATATTCTGGTTCAGTAGGTCTTGGGTAGGGCCTAAGATTCTAAATTCTAACAAGCTTCCAGGTAATGTTGATTTGTGATGGTCCACTTACCACTCTGAGCAGCAATGCCTAGAAATGATGGTTCTTCAAATCCAAGTGATAACCCATAGTAATTAATTCATTAACTTAGTCCTGCCATAAAGTCAGAACAAAGCAAGGAGAAACAGAACCTCTGCAGGAAATGGGGGCATTTCTGAGGGTCACTTGAAAGCAGAAACTCAAGAGCTTGTATGAATAATAAATACATAAGCTTCTGGATATTTGCAGAAATGTTGTAAGATTCAGAGGCATATATGGGCCGCTTAAACCAAGAAAATTACACTTGTTTCATACTGCTTCCATTCCAAATGGCTTCTTTCCAGATAGATGGACCTGTCCTCCTGAAAAATCTAGTCATCTCATAGAAAGACTCAAATGGCAAATTGAAGCTTTTAGGTACTGTCTTGGATCATTTTGTGTTGTGAGAAAAGAATACCTGAAGCTGAATAATTTATAAAGAAAAGAGGTTTCTTTGGCTCACAGTTCTACAGACTATAAGAAGCCTGGCACCAACATCTGCTTCTGATGAAAGCCTCAGGCTGCTTCCACTCACAGTACAAGGCAAAGAAAGGCTGGTGTGAACTGATCACATGGTGAGAACTGATCACATGGTGAGAGAGGAGGCAAAAGGGAGGGGGGACAGGCGCCAGGCTCCTTTTAACAACCAGTTCACTTGAAAACTAATGAGTGAGAACTCACTCACTTCTCCTCCCACTCCAGGAAAGGCATTAATCTATTCATGAGGAATCTGCCCCCACGACCTGAACACCTCCCATCAGGCCCCCATCTTCAAAATTAGGATCCAATTTCAACATGAGGTTTAGGGGGACAAGCATCCAAACTATAGCAGACACCTTTGCACATGGATCAACTCTGCATAATTCCTGATATCTTATGGGTGCAAATAAAGTGACTCAACATTCATTTAGCTACCATTTTCAAAAGTGTCCGTAACATTAAGCACAAAAATTTATACTATTACAGAAATATTTTATATTGCATGTATATCTTCTTATTCAATATTCCTTATTTTCATATGGTGTTGTGCCTGGCAACCTAGAAGGACATACAAACCACACATATACCACACACACACATACACACATGTACAAACACATGCACACACACACCACATACACCCATACACACACATGCACACACACACATGCACACACATATACCACACACATACACACACCCCCCACACAAAAGAATATCTACAGCCAGAGGAAATCCTTGACAAATTGCTAAGACATTTAAAGTTTTTGAAAATAATTTTATATTGACAAATAGGACACAAGAGGATTAAGCAGCTGCTACATAAGAATTATCATGCTAAACATGATAAATCATGTTAGATCAAAAGTATCATTTACTTCTATATCCCTGATTCCCAGGAAAATGTCTCATATAAAGCATGTAGTTCATTTCTATTTTAATGTATATAAATAAATTGTTGGAAAAAAACAGAAATGGAAATGCCATGGTAATGATTCCATCTTAAAGCAGTATTTTAGCCAGGATTAGGGGAGGAAAGACCAGGAACAATCTCTACCAGTGGGACCTGGAAAGAGCAGATCAGGGAACAAGTTTTCAAGTAAAGCTTGAACATTTAAGGCAAAACTTTAATCTTGGTTAAACAAAACTTGGACAGGAAGCGAGAGAGGACTCCAATTATTTTGACCAGGCCAGTTTGAAGGGCATCAAGGAAAACCTTCAGAGCAGTCAACATTCCACCATTCAGTGTTGACACCAGATACAGCAGGCACTAGCCATGGGCAGGAAACCATTCTTGATTCAGCCATTGCTGGCTAGGGTTCCATGCAGATAGCTTAACCTTGCCAAACAGACCTGGAGCTGCTAATTTTCTCCCTTGTGGCTTACCACTATCTATGTTTCCTATATATTTTACCTCCTTGATCCACTAGAACATGGACTCCATGAGGGCAAGAATGTCTCTTTTATTATACTAGCATCAAGAAAAGTGCCTGGCAATGGAATATTATGCAGCCATAAAAAAAATTAACTCCTGTAATTTTCAGTAACATGGGTAAGCTTGGAGGACATTATGTTAAGTGAAATAAGCCAGGCATAGAAAGATGAATATTGCACGTTCTCACTCATATATGGGAGCTAGAAAAGCTGATCTCATGGAAGTAGAAAGTGGAATGGTGCTTACCAAAGGCTGATAGGGGAGGTGATGAAGAGGTTGGTTAGTGGGTACAAAAATATTGTTAGAAAAAATAAGTTTTAGGGTTCAATAGCACACTAGGGTGATTATAGTTAATAATAATTTATTGTATATTTCAAAATAGCTAGAAGAGAAGACTTGGAATGTTTTCCATACAAAGAAATGATAAATATTTGAGATGATGGATATCCTAGTTACCCCTTTTTGATCATTATATATTATATGCATGCATCAAAATATCACATGAACTTCATAAATATGCATAGTTATGTATCAACAAAAAGAGAAGAGTGAAACAAAATAGGTACTCAATAAATATTTATTGCCTGAATAAATAAATGAAATAGAAAAATTAATGAATACATGAATGAACTGAATGGACAGAAGCTTTGTGGGAAGCTTAGAGTACTTAACTTTGAATCAGGAATGATGATGCAGAGTATCAATATATGAAGTCCAGCTTCATAAGACATTACAAATAACTGAGAAAACACGGCAGAAACATAAGAAAGGTTAAATAAAGATATGAGAATTAACTAGCCAAATAATAATTTCAGAAAATTACAAACATTTTTAGTATCTTAAATCATATCATTTGATTGGGAAATGAATGTAGAAAAAGAAAGGACAGAGACATGTGGAGTGGTCACCACAACATTTTTAGAGATGAGGTTTGATAATACTTCTTAAAAAATTTCATGGATTGTCAAGATCTTTTCCAAAGAGTCAAAATCATGAAGATTAAAACCACAAATGTTTATTGTCTGATAATGCTATCAATCTTGATTTAAAATTTGCATGGAAATGCCATCAAAAAGGCTATCTTAAATAACATATCTCTGGGTCAGCCTAGCCAAAGAGATTCTTGAGATTTATAGATTCTTTAAAGTCATGGCAAACTATTCCAAGATACGAAGAAGCTCAAGATAGAAAGAGAAATGATATCTCAGCAGCACTCTCTCTCTCTGAGCCCAGGTCTTACTTTTGGCTGCATAGGCATCAAAAGTTATCTAGAAAGTTGCTCAGCTTTGCTCTGTGTAAACACCTTGGGGTAAGTGACCCTCCCACATCTTTGTTTTACATTTATAAGAGAGAGGGTGTGATTAGTTTTTTGTAGGCAGCAGTTGGCAGAAAGTGGGTCAGTTGGTCAGAATTCTAATCAGTCACCTCAGAGGCAGTGAAAATGTCTCATGCTCAACCCAAAGATGGGGACTTTCTTTGGTAACACAAAATGCAATTTGCTGTGGCCCCTCACAATGTCTCCTGGCATGTGTGATACCAACGTGGAAGACGGAGTGAATTACTGGGACTTTTTCTTTAAAAAGGCACAGGGAAGCACAAAGACTGTATCAATTTCTCTTTATGGACAACAATATGTTTTTAAAATAATTTCTTAGTGGCTTCTTACTAAATCCTTCATGTTAAAGATAATCTGTTAAAACTTAAGATGATATAGAAGTCGTGTTCATCTGATAGAAGAGAATCATTGTGCATAACTTTCAAGGCATACATAGCTAATGATTACATCATCCTGATGTTTCCCTCTTCTATGGATAAGAGAAAGTTTCATTCTTCTGATTAGGAGAAATTGGTCATGAGGACTCAATAAACACAATAATAAAACAAAACTGTTATTACCCTCTCAGTTCTTCAACGTGAAAGAAATAAAAGATAACTTATTAGGAGCTATTGTTGATAGAAATCATTTCAGTACCAAGATACGGAAAAGCAAATATATTAATAATTCCTTAATTAGAATTACACATTGCTAGAAAGTTTGAGAATCCTGTGATTGAATTTTAACCTTAAGTTGGTCTGAGATTACACAATAGTACTCAGTCTCATAAAGGTAATAGTACAATAGTGCTCAATAGTATAATAGTATTCAATCTCATAATTGCAGACCAACAACCATCAGGCTGGTCTGAAATTACACAATAGTACTCAACTCATAAAGATACTAACAGCAAAATTTGGCTGTAGAAGAATAGAAATAAGCGTGTATGGTTTTGCTGTGACTAGTAATTAATAAGGGATAGTGAAGAAGATACATACTTTTATCTTTAATTTCTCTAAAACCATTCATACATGTAGACATGTAGAGTTTCACATACATATACAGCTATTCTTGCATGCCTGCATATATAATCTTTATAATTATTAAAACTATAATTAGCCATAGAAGTTCAGTTTTAACATTAAAGTTTACATTTTGAATTTTAAGAGATAGCAAGTAAAAAGGCATATCAACCTTTTCAAGTTGCCATGAAAAAGGAATGAATGTATGAATGAACAACTATTATTCAAAGATAGGGGCCACAGGTGAGGCCCTCATTGCCACCTGGTGGCAGCATACCCTAATTGAAGAATTAGTGTTTAAGTGGAACTGAGAAGTCTAAACACATAAAGTGACAAAAGTCACATCACATGAGATATATGACACACATGAGATAGTAGAGGGTCACAACCCCTGGTAATTTGAATGCAATACTGCTATTTTTATTTTCTACCTCAAGTAAAGGGGAGTAACACAACTCCCTGGTCACCACAGAGCATACTTGGGTTCAGGCTGGATTCCCCATAGGCGATATTTAAGAGCGCTCATTTAATGAGCCACAAAGCTATTTTACCCATAAGGTGGCCTGAAGCCTATTCAGTTGCCGTATTGACTAAAAATGTTTTTAAAAAGTTTTATTATGTCATTCTATGGGCAGAGTGTAGTGAAAATAACATTGGTTATCTATCTAGACCAGCAGCGTGTTCTAGGGATACCTATCCTTTACTTCTCAAAATTCTCTGTAGTTCAAGGAATTTGTGCACAAAATTATTTACAAAAGATTATTTTATTAAACTAATCCCAACACCCAGGCCACAATTCAGACCAATTGTACTAAAATCTTTGGGAATGAAAATAGGCATTGATATTTTTGTTAACGTTCCAATGACCAGTCAGTGTTGAAATCATTGAACTGGAGTAAAGAGAAGGTTGAAATACAGGCCAAGGAAAGATAATTTTCCTATTTAAAATTAAGCAAATTTGCAGCAAAGATCAATATAAAATCCAGGCATACATAAAATATACGAAACAAAAAAATGCCATCAGCGTCTATCCTTCAGTAATGAAAAATTACTCTTTCCGTTACTGAAGAGCAATGGAAAGTAAACTAGCTTTAGCTGATAGCTTACTGTGGAGGAGCTTTCTATTTATATTTCATGTAAGCACAATGTATTTAAACTTCCCCCACATCCTTACCCATATGGTAAGCAGACTGTATTGTCCCTGTGCCCCTTACCATTTCAGAAACTGAAGCAAAAATTGATTAATTAGCACAAGATCATGCAAGTTTTAAATAGCATAGCATGGATTTAAACTTGACTGTGTGACTCTGAATGTTCAGTGATGCCTTGCTGAATTCAAACTGTTTGAGAAACAGAATAGCAGCCATCAGACATCCAAGGATCTCTCTTGATTCATGAACTGGATTCAAGAACTGGAGTAAAGAGATACTTCACTTCTTTTCCAGCCTTACAAACCACTAAGGCCAAGGGCCAAAGCCTTAACAGTTGCACTCTACCCTGATTCTAAGCTTGCAGTTGTAATTGATTCAGCAGTAGGAATTTTCACTAGTACTTTACAGGTTTAGAGACAGAAACTCTGTTCAATGATGCATCTGACTTTCCCTGTGTTTTCTCCTTGTTTACCCGCTGGCCTAGTAAAAGAAATCTACTTCAAATGCAAAAAAGGTAGAAGGTCACCTGATTAGAAGTTAAATGAGTCAAAGGCAAATTTTCAGTGGAAAATCTTGGTAGAAAGAATGACTTTTTCAGCCATAAAACAGACTACCCCAGTAGTTTCAAACTGAGGTCAGTCATGGTATCTGGTTCACAATGTCCTCTACTTTGGACTTCCCCCAGACACCTGAGCTGTTTCAGTTTTGCCTTCTGGGTATCTTCATGATTTAATCAGTCAAATAGTAAAATAAGATTTACTCAGCTTCTACTTATATGTGCTTAATGTAGGTCCCTTCCACCATAAGTTTGCGCCTGGTGAAGAAAAAAAAAAAGAATATATGCACATGTGTAAGTCTATTCATGCCACTTCTGAGCTCACAGTCTCTACAATGACTTTCCCTTGCTTTTAAAGATAAAATTGAACTCACAGCCAAGCATACTAGCTCATACCTATAATCCAAACACTTTGGGAGGCTGAGGCAGGAGGATTGTTTGAGCCCAGAAGGTTGAGACCAGCCTGAGCAACATGCTAAGACCCTGTTTGTATAAAAAATAAAAAAAGTTGGCTGGGTATGGTCATGCACACCTGTAGTCCCAGCTAGTCAGGAGGCTGATTGCTTGAGCCCAGGAGGTCGAGCCTGAAGTGAGCTTTAATTGTGCCACTGCATGACTGCAGGCTAGGCAATAAAGAAAGACTGTTCCAAACAACAACAAAAAGATGAGGTTTTTGACAGATTCTAAGACACTGCCTTTTGACTTGGGCCTTGCCTAACCCGCTGAAGTCTTCTGTCTCATCATTTTTCGTTCAGTTCCCTAAAAGTTTATTCTTCCCTCCTCAGGACATTTGCATATATCTTTCCCTCTTCCTAGAATTCAGTCCCAGCTTCCATACTTCTATCAGGCTATCAATAACTGACTGCCATGTAACATGCCAACCCCAAACTCAATATCTTATAACCATAGCTGTCTTATTAGCTCATGGTTCTATGGCCTGCAATTTGGGCTTAGATCAGCAGGATGGTTCTTCTGTTATTGCCTGGAATCACTTTTACAGCTGCAGGTATTTGGCGTCTGTACTGGGGCTGAATAATCTAAGATGGCCTCCCACACGGTTGCTGCAGGCTGTCAACTGGTTGGACTAAGGGGACTCAGCTGGAACAGTTTTTCTCTTTTCTACCAGCCTCTCATCCTCTAGTAGACTAGACTAGACTTCTTCAATTGGCAGTCTCAAAATGATGTTCCAAGGGAGCAAGGGCAGAAACTTCCACTTTATCTGTTGGACACTGCAAGTCAAAGGCCAGTCCAGATTTAATGCATGGGGAAAGCAATTCTACCTCTTGTTGGATAAGGTGGTCATCTTTTATCTACCACACCTGGCTAACTAATGCTGACACTTCAGATGTCAGTTCCCACATCTCTTCTATAGGAGAACATTACTCTGAATCATCAGATATGATAAAATCCTATTACATGCTCTCAAATAACCCTGTTCATTTTCCTTGCAGCATTGATTTCATTTTTTAAGCAAATTTTTCTGTGGTTATTTAATTAAATCTGGTTTCCCTCCTGAACTGTGAGCTCCATGAAGGCAGGGACAAGGTCTGTATCTTCAGTGTCTACCACAAAGGCAGGCCCAGCATCAGGATTCCATAAGTGCTTGTTGACTGAACACATGAATGTGAAACTAAGCTGGGAGGAAAGTGGTTTAGAAAGTTAATCTACCACTTCCTAGTTGTGGGACCTTCATTAAGTTACATAACCACTTTACTATTCAGCTTTCACATAAGCAAGCTGAGCATATTCACACATAGTAGGTGCCAATAAATGCCCTTGAAAGCAGTATGAGGTTAATCACTTAATATTGAATGAAAATTGTATATTTTATCTTCATACATTTTTGGTGCATGAGAAATCACAGAAAAACAGGAAATTGTTAACTCCTACATTGATTAACATTGGCACATTTATAAACACTGTTCTAACTACTCTTGTATCATTGTATTAGTCCATTTTCACACTGCTGATAAAGACATACCTGAAATGGGGCAATTTACAAAAGAAAGATATTTCATTGGACTTACAGTTTCACATGGCTGGGGACGCCTCACAATCATGGCAGAAGGCAAGGAGGAGCAAGTCATGTCTTACATGGATGGCAGCAGGCAAAGAGAGAGAATTTGTGCAGGGGAACTCCTCTTTTTACAACTATCAAATCTCATGAGACTTATTCACTATCACAAGAACAGCATGACAAAGACTTGCCCCATGATTCAATTGCCTCCCCCCCCAGGTTCCTCCCACAACAGGTGGGAATTCAAGATGAGATCTGGGTGGAGACACAGCCAAACCATATCAGTCATGTATGTATAAACAGGGACAGAGCAAAGTAATGTATAAATTCAATGTTACTCCCATCAAGCTACCATTGACTTTTTTTGCAGAATTAGAAAAATGTACTGTAAATCTCATCTGGAACCAAAAAAGAGCCCATATAGCCAAGACAATCCTAAGCAAAATGAACAAAGCTGGAGGCATCATGCTACCCAGCTTCAAACTATACTACAAGGATACAGTAACCAAAACAGCATGGTACTGATACCAAAACAGAGATATAGACCAATGGAACAGAACAGAACCCTCAGAAATAATACCACACATCTACAACCATCTGATCTTTGACAAATCTGACAAAAACAAGAAATGGGGAAAGGATTCCCTATTTAATACATGGTGCTGGGAAAACTGGCTAGCCATACGTAGAAAGCTGAAAATGGAAGACTTCCTTACACCTTACACAAAAATTAATTCAAGATGGATTAGGGACTTAAATGTTAGACCTGAAACCATAAAAACCCTAGAAGAAAACCTAGGCAATACCATTCAAGACATAGGCATGGGCAAAGACTTCATGACTAAAGCATCAAAAGCAATGGCAACAAAAGCCAAAATTGACAAATGGGATCTAATTAAAGTAAAAAGCTTCTGCTCAGCAAAAGAAATTATCATCATAGTGAACAGGCAACCTACAGAATGGG
This sequence comes from Theropithecus gelada, assembly GCF_003255815.1. Classification (NCBI taxonomy): domain Eukaryota; kingdom Metazoa; phylum Chordata; class Mammalia; order Primates; family Cercopithecidae; genus Theropithecus; species Theropithecus gelada. Next base: position 129,474,977 of record NC_037676.1, read on the forward strand.
AAAAAATTTTTGCAGGCTATCCATCTGACAAAGGTTTAATATCCAGAATGTACAAGGAACTGAAAACAAATTTACAAGAAAAAAATAACCCCATCAAAAAATGGGAAAAGGATATGAACAGATTCTTCTCAAAGTAGGACATTTATTTGGCCAACAAACATATGAAAAAAAGCTCATCATCACTGGTCATTAGAAAAATGCAAATCAGAACCACAATGAGATACCATCTCACACCAGTTGGAATGGTGATTATTAAGAAGTTAGGAAACACAGATGTCGGTGATGCTGTGGAGAAATAGGAACACTTTTACACTGTTGGTGGGAGTGTAAATTAGTTCAACCATTGTGAAAGACGGTGTGGCGATTCCTCAAGCATCTAGAACCAGGAATACCATTTGACCCAGCAATCCCATTACTGGGTATATACCTAAAGGATTATAAATCATTCTACTATAAAGACACATGCACACGTATGCTTATTGCAACACTAATTACAATAGCAAAGACTTGGAACCAACCCAAATGCCCATTAATGATAGACTGGATAAAGAAAACATGACATATGGTATATACCATGGAATACTATGTAGCCATAAAAAAGAATGGGTTCATGTGCTTTACAGGGACATGGATGAAGCTGCAAGCCATAATTCTCAGCCAACTAACACAGGAATAGAAAACCAAACACTGTGTGTTCTCACTCATAAGTGGGAGTTGAACAATGAGAATACAAGGACACTGGGAGGGGAAGATCACACATTGGGGCCTGTCAAAGGGTGAGGCCCAAGGGGAAGGAGGGCATTACAACAAATACCTAATGCATGTGGGGCTTCAAACCTAGATGATGGGTTGATAGGTGCAGCAAACCACCATGGCACATGTAACAAACCTGCAGTTCTGCACATGTATCTCAGAACTTAAAATAATAATAATAAAAACAAGACAGAGGTAAAATGGTTAAAAAAAAAAAAAAAAAAAAAAGAAAGACAGGAGCCTCAGGTCAGCCACCAACAGTCTTTGTAACCTTCAGGTGGCACATGTCTTTTTTTCTCATCGGTGGAGAAAATTTCCAGGGCTAATCTATCTTGCTAAAAATACCCATGATTTGTCAGTTAATCCCCTGATATTTTTTGTGCTGGAAAATCTGTCAGAATGACCAAAAAACCTTACATTCTACAGTCTATGAGAAACAAAACCACTGGGGTAGACTGAAATGAAATACAGTCATTAGTAGTAAGTTTGAGGTTGACTGCTCTTTAAAAAAAGAAAGTTTTTTTGTCTTCTGTTTTTCCAGTAGTGTCACTCTTCAGGGGCCCCTCTTTACTTTGTACTCTTTGACAGTCAGAAATATTTCCGATTTCCTGCTATTGTGTTTGAAATATGGATTTCACATATTTGGGGTAATCACTTCATCAGTGAAGTTGGCCCTCGTAAGTTAAAAACACTCAAATTTTAGAAACTCAATGTTCTGTGGGTTACAAATGACTGCCCACCATGCTGTTGCACTGGGGCAGACACCTTTAGTAATTTCTGAAATATGAAGTACTATTTTTTCTTTAGTGCATTCTCTCTCTTTAATTTCTCCATCCTGTGATATGTCTGTCCAAAGAACTTCCCAAAAAGCACTGTATGGCAGAAAAGGTTTTCAAAATGCATGAAAGAATTACAGCAGAGAGAAATGACTCACGCTAAAGTTTTTTAAATATCTCTGGACTATGGCTAGGAACTATTACTATGGCTTACACGTGTAATTTCAGCATTTTGGGAGGCCAAGGCGGGCAGATCCCTTAAGTCTAGGAGTTTGAGACCAGCTTGGGCAATGTGGCAAAACCCCATCTCTGCAAAAAATACAAAATAATTATCCAGGTTTGGTGGTGCACACCTGTGGTCCCAGCTATTCATGGAGGCTAAGCAGGGAGGATCACCTGAGTCCAGGAGGTGGAGGCTGCAGCGAGCTAAGATTATGCCACTGCACCCCAGCCTGGGAGACAGCGAGATTCTCTCTCTCAAAAAAAAAAAAAATCTCTGGACTATAAACTCTCATGAATCTAGCATTATTTGGATCGGAAATGTATTCGTAGGATAGACTGTGATGACAAATACATCAAATTTGGGATGCCTCAACACAAGAAATATTTTTATGTGTCATTATATAACAGCCCAGGGAGGCTGCAAAGACAGTGTATGTTGCAGGCAAGAAATTTTGCTCTGCAGTCATTCAGGAATTGAAGCTGATAGTGATTCTGCCATCTTGAATTCTGCCATGTGGCATTGCTATCTGTCTGGAAGGTGCCATCACAGTCACCTAGAAGGGGAAAGGACACAGATAAACACATATGGAGTGGCCACATCACATCCATTCACATTCCACTGCCCAAAGCTCATGGCCACAGTTAACTGCAAGAGAAGCTAGGAAACGCCATGTCTATATATACAAAGGAAGAAGTGGAAGGTGGACTTTGGTAAACTATCTCACGTAAGAAAAATTAGGCCGGGCGTGGTGGCTCACGCCTGTAATCCCAGCACTTTGGGAGGCTGAGGAGAATGGAACAATTGAGGTCAGGAGTTCGAGACCAGCCTGACCAACATGGTGAAACCCTGACTCTCCTAAAACTACAAAATTAGCCGGGCATGGTGGTGCATGCCTGTAGTCCCAGCTACTGGGGAGACTGAGGCAGGAGAATTGCTTGAACCCGGGAGGCGGAGGTTGCATTGAGCCAAGATTGTTCCATTGCAATCCAGCCTGGGCAACAAGAGTGAAACTCTGTCAAGAAAGAAAGAAAGACAGAAAGAGAGAAAGAGAGAGAGGAAGACAGGGAGAGAGAGAAGGAAGGAAGGAAGGAAGGAAGGAAGGAAGGAAGGAAGGAAGGAAAGAAGGAAGGAAGGAAGGAAGGAAGGAAGGAAGGAAGGAAGGAAGGAAGGAAGGAAGGAAGGAAGGAAGGAAGGAAGGAAGTCTCTCTGAATTTCTTTCTTTATCTCTAAAATGGGGATAATACTAATACCAACCTCATTGTTGATACGTATTAAATGTAGTTGACTTCATATATGTAAAGCACTTAGCATAATGAACATGTCTGAATTGTTGTTCTATAACCTTACCTTCCATGATTCTATCTAATACACATCCCAACTCAGTGATACACAATGTCAATGACAGAAACATAATCAGCAAGAATAACAATCACTTATGCAGTGCTTCCTATGTGCCAGAAACTGTGAGATTATGAATGTTTGTTGGTTTAAACCACTAAAGTTTAGGGTAGTTTGTTACATAGTAGCAGATAAGGTGGTAAGAGGTTATGTCTACTCTGTTTAACTGTTCTGGGCCTAGTTTCTTGCAGTCTCTGGTGTTTCATCAATAAAATAATGATAATTCCCTTTTTATCCATTTGTTAGAATTACATTAAAGTATTACCTTAGACTAAGACAGGTGTTGCAAGGGATATGAAAGTGTTTCACTCAATGCCCAGCACATAGAAGGTATTCAGTAAATATTTCCATAATACTTCTGCTGCAACAAATCACTGCAGTTCTCTCCTCACTAGCAGCTTGGATTTCTAGCAATCAAGAGAGTTTCTTTAATGAATTCTTACACACAATTATAAGATCCTATATAGGTTGCTATCCAAGAAAATTAAGGAAAAAATAATTTCTACACTAATGCTCAGCATGCCTGAACAGCTTACAAAGGAAGCCCTTTCCACGTCTCAGTGTCACACTCCAGGATTTTAATGTCCCATTTCTGAGAAACCATTCCAAACTGCAGTAAATGCAGTCCAAATGTATAAGGACTTGGTACATTGGCAACAAAGCAGATGCAAGAAAAATATGCAAACTCAGGAAAAATGCAAATTAGAAACAGTAAGTGATTTCACATGGTCATGAAATACCCCAGGGAGTGCACCAGGTCAGTGATTTCTTAAGAGAACTTTCAGAAGCAAGTGCACAACCCCAAGTGCTCTGTGGGTTTCTATTAAGACCCCACTTTTACAATTGGGAGAGACTAGATTCTGTGGGGCCTTTAATTATCTGTTCTTAAAAACCTAAATAATAAACATTGCAAGGACTCAGCCAGTTCATAATTATCTTCACGACAGTGACTCTCTTGGGGTTTTGCTGATTGGTCCTTACTTGAAAGGTGTAAATAGAGTAGGCAGTAGGAAAAGCAAAGCATGAAAGAGGCAGTGCATCTCTCTGCTTGAGGAAAACTCACTTTGGACAGCACCTCGAATGCTATCAGGGAAGCTAGAGTGTTCTCCTGTTCTTTGCTGTCCTTGCCAGTGTCTTCTCATGAACTCACATCAGAAGTATGCCTTCCAGGCGAAAATGCAACAATAGTAATATTAATAATAATGAGTGAAGTGTATTAAGCACTTTTGTGCCAGCACTGTTCTCAGACAGGCAGACAGACACACACACACAAATAAACATGTATATATACACAAATGCTCCTCAACTTACAATGGCGTTATGTCCCGATAAACGCATCACACACACACACACATCCATTAACTATATTTCACAAATGAGGAACAGAAAAGTTACTAACTTGACCAAAGTCTTACAGTAAGAAGGTGATGCCAAGGTTCTAACCCAGGCACTCCAATTCTAAGGTCAACTCTGTTAGTGTTATCTAAAAAAGAAAAGCAATAATAAATTATCCACAAGAAAATTTTACAACCCAAGTTTTTCATACTCTTTAAAAAGACATTTTTTTCACATGTACTCTCATATTCTATGATTAGTCCTAGTCATTCTCACTTCACAGCTAGAGAAACTAAGACCAGAAGAGCTTCCAGATCTTGACTAGTACCACTGAATGAGTGGGAGGACCAGAACCCTGTACTGATCATGCAAACTTCACCACATAACAGCTTGTGATATTGAGTGAGTCGTTTCACCTATATGACCCCTCAAAACCAATTTATTAATCTAGAAAGTGGGAATAATAACAATTTCTGTGTAATAGGTTGTTGGAGCACAAAATAAAGTTATATGTATAAAGCATTTAGCACAGTTCATGGTGCATACAGATCTGTAGTAAATATTTGTTATAATTATCAGCAAATCATCTCCCTCATTACTGCAGTTGATTCTCCTTTTTACATTATTGGAAAGAAATTTTTCAACTGAGTTTCAGTTGAATACAGTATTAGATTATTCCTTAACTGAGTTTCAGTATTTTAAATGTATACTCCCTACTCAAAACTACCTCCAAAATCACGCCTGTAATCCCAGCACTCTGGGAGGCCAAGGCAGGTGGATCATGAGGTCGGGAGATCAAGACCATCTTGGCTAACACAGTGAAACCCAGTCTCTACAAAAAATACAAAAAAAACTAGCTGGGTGTGGTGGCGGGCACCTGTAGTCCCAGCTACTCGGGAGGCTGGAGCAGGAGAATGGCGTGAACCCGGGAGGTAGAGCTTGCAGTGAGCTGAGATTATGCCACTGCACTACGGCTTGGGTGACAGAGTGAGACTCCATCTCAAACAAACAAACAAACAAACAAAGTACCTACTAAAAGGAAGTTCTTCAATGCTGAGACTTTGAACAAAGAAAAACTGTGCTCTAACAGGAAGCTGGTGACGTAGAAAGGTAAAGTTTCACTTCACAGGCACCTTTATTTCCCTCAAGGTGGACACTGAATGATTTGTGTGTGTGCATATTTTTCTATGCATTATTCAAAATTAAAATTCCTTAGAGGGAACCACTGAAAGCCAATTATTTAAAAAACTTAAAAAATGACAACTTGAAGAGTTCTTTGGTACTGATTCATCAAACTTAGCAATGATTTAACTGTAATTCTTTATTCAGATTCATCTCCCACAAAATAAAAATGCCATAAAGCTTTGCAGCACTGTATTGTAATGAATAGAGAAACTAAAGAAAAAGTAAGATGAGCAAGTGAGAGGAAAATCCCAAAATGAGCCCATCCTGGCATCTTTCTAAAAAGAAAGAAACAAACAAACAAGCAGCCCCTCCTCTCAGCTCTTTGGAAAGAAATATTTAATCTTGACAATATCTGCACTTCGTAGTTGATTCATAGCATGACCTATCTCAAACAAGTTAAGATTCAAATGAAGTTTGCAATTAATCTTTCTATATCACTTTGCAAAACATTCTCATAACCTCATCCAGCCCTTTTACAAATCAATTCTGTGAGATGAACATCACTGTGTTCCCATTTTACAGAGGAAGGCACTGAGCCACAGAGAATCCATATACTCACGATCAACAAACCGGTAAGACTAAGAACCAGGAATGAAATTGTCTTCCTTCTCCAAATATCCTGTTCTTTATTATGAGTACCTAAAGAGTATTAAAAATTAATTATAGCTCAACATAGTAAGTAAATGTCCTTGTGTGAAATCCACGGTTTAAAACGTAAGGTTATCTATTTATCAAATAAATTAAATCCTACTCACTAAACAATATTCATTGAGCTCATTCTGTAAACAAACATTAGGCCGGGGCAGATATGAAATATGAGGCTCAATCTGTGATCACAGAGATGAAATATACAATTTAGAGAGAGAAAGATAAGCATGATGACAAATAAATAATGTATGAAAATTAGTCACTATTTTAGGCCAACTTTTTCTAAGCTGTAAGCTGTCATCCTACTTCTGCCAGGTGTTAATAATTGTTTTAAAAAGTGGGGGAAGAAGAGTACTTCACGGTGGGAAGATATTCATTGAGGACATAAGCATCTTCCTCTTGGAAATTAACAATGCATAGTGGCCTATTTCAAGTTTTGAAAGCCCTGCAAACAATAAAAACCTGATTAGTTTTTATTGAATCAGTATCTCCTAAACACTTTTTCATGAAACAAGGTTACTCATAAATCTTGTTGAGGAACTAATGTCCTAGGAAAGTGGTTTTCAAGCTTGAGCATGTACATAAGTATCATTGGAAAGGTTGCTAAAATACAAATGTGTGGGCTCCACTCCAGAAATTCTGATTCAAGTGGTCTCATTTGTCATTTGAGAACTTGCATTTTGGTCCAATTTCTAGCTGATCTGATGTTTCAGGACTGGGAACTTAATTTGAGTAGTATCTCTACAGAACAGTTTTTAAAATGTTCTCCTAGAGTAGGATGGTGAGACTTCACAAAAATATAATACACTCAGGTGATGGACACCCTTAGTGTCCTGATTGGATCACTACACGTTATATACATGTAACCCATTCTCTCAAGTACCCCATAAATTTACACACATAAATAAATAAAATTATACTTTTCTTAATTAAAAAAATAAAATAAATGCTCCTCTAGAATGTTAGAATTTTTCTAATTTTTTGTAATAGTCATAAATACATATAAATAATCTTATCATTACATGCATGTAGTTACATTCCTTTACATGATGCACCAGAAAGAATATCCATTATAAGACGGAAAGAATGAAGAGAAGAAGGTATTGTTTAAAAGACCTATTATGAGAATAACTCAAATTCTATGTCTACCATTATTAAACTGTGTGGCTTAGAGCAGGGATCGGAAGGCATTTGTTTGTTTGTTTGTTTTTGTTTTATACTTTATGTTCTAGGGTCTATGTGCACAATGCGCAGGTTTGTTACATATGTATACATGTGCCATCTTGGTGTGCTGCAGCCATTAACTCATCATTTACATTAGGTATATCTCCTAATGCTATCCCTCCCCACTCCCCCCACCCCACAACAGGCCCCAGTGTGTGATGTTCCCCTTCCTGTGTCCAAGTGTTCTCATTGTTCAATTCCCACCTATGAGTGAGAACATGCGGTGTTTGGTTTTCTGTTCTTGCGATAGTTTGCTGAGAATGATGGTTTCCAACTGCATCCATGTCCCTACAAAGGACATGAACTCAGCCTTTTTTATGGCTGCACAGTATTCCATGGTGTATATGCGCCACATTCTCTTAATCCAGTCTGTCATTGATGAACATTTGAGTTGGTTCCAAGTCTTTGCTATTGTGAATAGTGCCACAATAAACATACGTGTGCATGTGTCTTTGTAGCAGCATGATTTATAATCCTTTGGGTATATACCCAGTAATGGGATGGCTGGGTCAAATGGCATTTCTAGTTCTAGATCCTTGAGGAATCACCACACTGTTTTCCACAATGGTTGAACTAGTTTACAATCCCACCAACCATGTAAAAGTGTTCCTATTTCTCCACATCCTCTCTAGCTCCTGTTGTCTCCTGACTTTTTAATGATCGCCATTCTCACTGGTGTGAGATGGTATCTCATTGTGGTTTTGATTTGCATTTCTCTGATGGCTAGTGATGATGAACATTTTTTCATGTGTCTGTTGGCTGTATAAATGCTTTCTTTTGAGAAGTGTCTGTTCATATCCTTTGTCCACTTTTTAATGGGGTTGTTTGCTTTTTCTTGTAAATTTGTTTTCTTGTAAATTTCCTTGTAAATTCTGGATATTAGCCCTTTATCAGATGAGCAGATTGCAAAAATTTTCTCCCATTCTGTAGGTTGCCTTTTCATTCTGATGGTAGTTTCTTTTGCTGTTCAGAAGCTCTTTAGTTTAATTAGATCCCATTTGTCAATTTTGGCTTTTGTTGCCATTGCTTTTGGTGTTTTAGACATGAAGTCCTTGCCCATGCCTATGTCCTGAATGGTATTACCTAGGTTTTCTTCTAGGGTTTTTATGGTCTCAGGTCTAACATTTAAGTCTCTAATCCATCTTGAATTAATTTTTGAATAAGGTGTAAGGAAGGCTTCCATTTTCAGCTTTCTACATATGGCTAGCCAGTTTTCCCAGCACCATGTATTAAATAGGGAATCCTTTCCCCATTTCTTGTTTTTGTCAGATTTGTCAAAGAACAGATGGTTGTAGATGTGTGGTGTTATTTCTGAGAGTTCTGTTCTGTTCCATTGGTCTATATCTCTGTTTTGGTAACAGTACCATGCTGTTTTGGTTACTGTAGCCTTGTAGTATAGTTTCAAGTCAGGTAGCGTGATGCCTCCAGCTTTGTTCTTTTGACTTAGGATTGTCTTGGCAATGCGGGCTCTTGTTTGATTCCATATGAACTTTAAAGTAGTTATTTCCAATTCTGTGAAGAAAGTCATTGATAGCGTAATGGGGATAACATTGAATCTATAAATTACCTTGGGCAGTATGGCCATTTTCACAATATTGATTCTTCCTATCCATGAGCATGGAATGTTCTTCCATTTGTTTGTGTCCTCTTTTATTTCATTGAGCAGTGGTTTGTAGTTCTCCTTGAAGAGGTCCTTCACATCCCTTGTAAGTTGGATTCCTAGGTGTATTATTCTCTTTGAAGCAATTGTGAATGGGAGTTCATTCATGATTTGGCTCTCTGTCTGGTATTGGTGTATAAGAATGCTTGTGATTTTTGCACATTGATTTTGTATCCTGAGACTTTGCTGAAGTTTCTTATTAGCTTAAGGAGATTCTGGGCTGAGATGATGGGATTTTCTAAATATACAATCATGTCATCTGCCAATAGGGACAGTTTAACTTCTTCTTTTCCTAACTGAATGCCCTTTATTTCTTTCCCTTGCCTGATTGCCCTGGTTGGAACTTCCAACACTATGTTGAATAGGAGTGGTGAGAGAGGGCATCCCTGTCTTGTGCCAGTTTTTAAGGGGAATGCTTCCAGTGTTTGCCCATTCAGTATGATATTTGCTGTGGGTTTGTCATAAATAGCTCTTATTATTTTGAGATACGTTCCATCAATACCAAATTTATTGAGAGTTTTTAGCATGAAGGGCTGTTGAATTTTGTCAAAGGCCTTTTCTGCATTTATTGAGATAATCATGTGTTTTTTGGCTTTGGTTCTGTTTATATGCTGGATTACATTTATTGATTTGCATATGTTGAACCAGCCTTGCACCCCAGGGATGAAGCCCACTTGATCATGGTGGATAAGCTTTTTGATGTGCTGCTGGATTTGGTTTGCCAGTATTTTATTGAGGATTTTTGCATCGATGTTCATCAGGGATATTGGTCTGAAATTCTCTTTTTGTTGTTGTTGTTGTATCTCTGCCAGGCTTTGGTATTAGGATGATGTTGGCCTCATAAAATGAGTTAGGGAGGATTCCCTCTTTTTCTATTGATTGGAATAGTTTCAGAAGGAATGGTACCAGCTCCTCCTTGTACCTCTGGTAGAATTTGGCTATGAATCCGTCTGGTCCTGGACTTTTTTTGGGTGGTAGGCTATTAACTGTTGCTTCAATTTCAGAGCCTGTTATTTGTCTATTCACGGATTCAACTTCTTTCTGGTTTAGTCTTGGGAGAATGTATGTGTCCAGGAATTGATCCCTTTCTTCTAGATTTTCTAGTTTATTTGCATAGAAGTCTTTATAGTATTCTCTGATGGTGGTTTGTATTTCTGTGGGGTCAGTGGTAATATCCCCTTCATCATTTTTTATATTGTCTAGTTGATTCTTCTCTCTTTTCTTCTTTATTAGTCTTGCTAGCAGCCTATCAATTCTGTTGATCTTTTCAAAAAACCAGCTCCTGGATTCATTGATTTTTTTGAAGGGTTTTTTCCTGTCTCTATCTCCTTCAGTTCTGCTCTGATCTTAGTTACTTCTTGCCTTCTGCTAGCTTTTGAATGTGTTTGCTCTTGCTTCTCTAGTTCTTTTAATTGTGATGTTAGGGTGTCAATTTTAGATCTTTCCTGCTTTCTCTTGTGGGCATTTAGTGCTATAAATTTCCCTCTACACACTGCTTTAAATGTATCCCAGAGATCCTGGTATGTTGTATCTTTGTTCTCATTGATTTCAAAGAACATCTTTATTTCTGCCTTCATTTCGTTATATACCCAGTAGTCATTCAGGAGCAGGTTGTTCAGTTTCCATGTGGTTGAGTGGTTTTGATTGAGTTTCTTAGTCCTGAGTTCTAGTTTGATTGCACTGTGGTCTGAGAGACACAGTTTGTTATAATTTCTGTTCTTTTACATTTGCTGAGGAGTGCTTTACTTCCAACTATGTGGTCAATTTTGGAATAAGTGCGATGTGGTACTGAGAAGAACGTATATTCTGTTGATTTGGGGTGGAGAGTTCTGTAGATGTCTATTAGGTCCACTTGGTGCAGAGTTGAGTTCAATTCCTGGATATCCTTGCTAACTTTCTATCTCATTGATCTGTCTAATGTTGACAGTGGGGTGTTAAAGTCTCCCATTATTATTGTGTGGGAGTCTAAGTCTCTTTGTAAGTCTCTAAGGACTTGCTTTATGAATCTGGGTGCTCCTGTATTGGATGCATATATATTTAGGATAGTTAGCTCTTCTTGTTGAATTGATCCCTTTACCATTATGTAATGACCTTCTTTGTCTCTTTTGATCTTTGTTGGTTTAAAGTCTGTTTTATCAGAGACTAGGATGCAACCCCTGCCTTTTTTTTTCCATTTGCTTTGTAGATCTTCCTCCATCCCTTTATTTTGAGCCTATCTGTGTCTCTGCACATGAGATGGCTCTCCTGGATACAGCAAACTGATGGGTCTTGACTCTTTATCCTATTTGCCAGTCTGTGTCCTTTAATTGGACCATTTAGCCCATTTACATTTAAGGTCAATATTATTATGTGTGAATTTTATCCAGTCATTATGATGTTAACTGGTTATTTTGCTCGTTAGTTGATGCAGTTTCTTCCTAGTGTTGATGGTCTTTACATTTTGGCCTGTTTTTGCAATGACTGGTACTGGTTGTTCCTTTCCATGTTTAGTGCTTCCTTCAGGAGCTCTTGTAGGGCAGGCCTGGTGGTAACAAAATCTCTCAGCATTTGCTTGTCTATAAAGGATTTTATTTCTCCTTCACTTATGAAACTTAGTTTGGCTGGATAGGAAATTCTGGGTTGAAAATTCTTTAAGAATGTTGAATATTGGCCCCCACTGTCTTCTGGCTTGTAGAGTTTCTTCCAAGAGATCTGCTGTTAATCTGATGGGCTTCCCTTTGTGGGTAACCCGACCTTTCTCTCTGACTGCCCTTAACATTTTTTCCTTCATTTCAAGTGCCCTTAACTTTTTTTCCTTCATTTCAACTTTGGTGAATCTGACAATTATGTGTTTTGGAGCTCTTCTCAACGAGTATCTTTGTGGCATTCTCTGTATTTCCTGAATTTGAATGTTGGCCTGCCTTGCTATGTTGGGGAAGTTCTCCTGGATAATATCCTGCAAAGTGTTTTCCAACTTGGTTGCATTCTCCCCATCACTTTCAGGTACACCAATCAGATGTAGATTTGGTCTTTTCACACAATCCCATATTTCTTGGAGACTTTGTTCATTTCTTTTTGCTCTTTTTTCTTTAGACTTCTCTTCTTGCTTCATGTCGTTCATTTGATCTTCAGTCACTGATACCCTTTCTTCCAGTTGATCGAGTCAGTGACTGAAGCTTGTGTATTTGTCATGTAGTTCTTGTGTAATGGTTTTCATCTCTTTCAGGTCATTTATGGACTTCTCTTCATTGGTTATTCTAGTTATTCATTCGTCAAATCTTTTTTCAAGGTTTTTAGTTTCTTTGCGCTGGGTTCATAATTCCTCCTTTAGCTCTGAGAAGTTTGATCATGTGAAGCCTTCTTCTCTCAACACGCCAAAGTCATTCTCCATCCAACTTTGTTCCATTGCTGGCGATGAGCTGCATTCCTTTGGAGGGGGAGAGGTGCTCTGATTTTTAGAATTTTCAGCTTTTCTGAACTGCTTTTTCCCCATCTTTGTGGTTTTATCTACCTTTGGTCTTTGATGATGGTAACTTACAGATGGGGTTTTTGTGTGAATGTCCTTTCTGTTTGTTAGTTTTCCTTCTAACAGTCAAGACCCTCAGCTTCAGGTCTGTTGGAGTTTGCCTGCAGTCTACTCCAGACCCTGTTTGTCAGGGTATCAGCAGCAAAGGCTGCAGAAGAGAGAATATTGCTGAACAGCAAGTGTTGCTGTCTGATTGTTCCTCTGGAAGCTTTGTCTCAGAGGGGTACCCAGCCATGTGAGGTGTGAGGTGTCAGTCTGCCCCTAGAGGCGGATGTCTCCCAATTAGGCGACTCGGGGGTCAGGGACCCACTTGAGCAGACAGTCTGTCCATTCTCAAATCTCAAACTCCATGCTGGGAAAACTGCTACTCTCTTCAAAGATGTCAGACAGGGACATTTACATCTGCAGAGGTTTCTGCTGCCTTTTGTTTGGCTATGCCCTGTCCCCAGAGGTGGAGTCTACAGAGGCAGGCAGGCCTCCTTGAGCTGTGGTGGGCTCCACCCAGTTTGAGCTTCTGGGCTGCTTTGTTTACCTACTTAAGCCTCAGCAATGGCGGGTGCCCCTCCCCCAGTCTCTCTGCTGCCTTGCAGTTAGATATCAGACTGCTGTGCTAGCAATGAGGGAGGCTCCATGGGCGTGGGACCCTCCAAGCCAGGTGTGGGATATAATCTTCTGGTGTGCCGTTTGCTAAGACCCTTGGTAAAGCGCAGTATTAGGGTGGGAGTGACCTCCAGATGTTGTGTGTCACAGTTTCCCTTGGCTAGGAAAAGGAATTCCATTCCCCCTTGTGCTTCCCAGGTGAGGTGATGCCTTGCCCTGCTTAGGCTCTTGCTCCTTGGGCTGCACCCGCTTTCCTGCACCAACTGTCTGACATGCCCCAGTGAGATGAACCCAGTACCTCAGTTGGAAATGCAGAAATCACCCCTCTTCTGTGTCACTCATGCTGGGAGCTGGAGGCTGGAGCTGTTCCTATTTGGCCATCTTGGTGCCCCCCCAGAAGGCATTTTAAATTGAGGTGGAGATATGTACAAAGCCATGTGGGAAATATCATGTGTCCCTGCATACAGAGAACAAGCTATTTTTCTTGGTTGGAGATGAGGAGACAGAGGCTGTACATAAGAATGTGTTCAATTTAAAGCAACAAAATATGTCAACCAAATGACTTTGAACAATCAAGGGGAAATATTGGCTCACATCACTAAAATATATAGAGGCACAGCAGATTTACAGTTAGATCTGATGATCTGCTCGCTCTATCCCCTCCAGAATGTAGGCTTCAGGCAGGCAGGCAGGAAGAGGACATCAGTTCTCTTGGTGTCTACCATGCTGCCTGTATTACAGTAGGTCCTCAATAAATTCATGTTGTAGGAAATGAATGCATATCCTCAAAGATGTGGTTAGTTTCAGTATCACTCCTTTCCTCATGGTTTCCACTTCAATATTAGTCTAACTTGCCTTAGGGACACAAGATGACTGCTATTTGCTTCAGTTAGCTAAACACTTTTTTCATGGCTGTGAGAGACTAGCTACCTCTTCCATAAATGAATTTTCTTTTCTTCCTGGGCACAATAGTCTCTATTTCCTTCTTTTACAATTGGGTGTATCCATGCAACTCAATTCTAGCCAATGGCGTGTGAGTAGTAGTGATATCTACCATTTACAGACCTACACATAAAGGCTCCCAGGCACATCTTCTCTGCTCTTTCCTGGAACACTTGCTTGATGGCAATAAATACAGCAACCTTAGCTGCTACATATTACAATTGGCAGAGCTTTCACATTTCAGCCTCTTCATATTTTTTAGTTTTATTTTCACTGTTGTTATTTCTTAATTGATTTAGGAGCTGACCTAATAAAAAACTGAAGAAAAATAAAGCATTTTGTTCTGGGTTTCTCATTAGGAACATGAGGTTAACTCTATTACAACTGGCTTAGTTCATATGATCATCCCCAGAGGTGAGGGAAAGAGATGTGCTAATTGATTAAGCCAAGGTCACATGGTTGAAATTTAGAATTGGGTTTTGAGGTCAGTTTCCCTAAACCACCCAGATATCCAAGTGGAAATCAGGCTCCATTGACAAAAGGGAATCGTTCTTAGAAATATAACTACAAATGTCCAATCCAAGTTGACAAGTTCCAAGCAAGGAAGGGCTTTCCATTAAAGAATGTGGATGCTACCTGGGGGGCAACTGGAGGCCACTGCTGAATTTTAAGCATGGGAGTAACACGGTCAGGTTTTTTTAAATTACAAAATGCTTTAGCACAGAGAAAATTATAAAGAACAATATAAGTAACAGATACGCACTCACTATCCTGCTTAATCAAATGTCATACTTTGCCAAGCTTGATTTAAATTTTTTAAAGCAAACAAACGTTACAGATATGGCTGAAACATCCTATGTGCCCCCCTGCTGATACCTACCTCTCTTCCTAAGGGTAACCACTTTCTGACTTTGATACTTATCATTCCCAGGCATGATTTAATATTATTGCTGAATCTGCATATATACATAAATAATATATACAGTTGTTTGCATGTTTTAAAACTTTGTATTAAATAATGTCAAATGATTAACATTTTTCACAAATTACATTTTAACTCAGTCTTTTATAAGATTGCCAACAATGACATCTCTTCAGATCATTCATTTGGACCATTATATTATTTTTCATTGTATGACTATGCCATGGCTCATTTATCCATTCTGTTATGGATAAACACTTGTGTTGTTTCTATAATTTTGCTGTTAAAAATAATGGCATTGTGAACATTCTTGTGTGTATATCATTGTGTACACATGCTAGAGTTTCTCTAATGTATTCTGGTGTATATTGCTGGGCCAAAGGCCATGTAAGTCTTCAACTTCCCTAGATGTCATACCAACTCATACATATATGACCAGTGTGAGCATTCTCAGTGCGCTACATTGTCCAGATTCTGCAAGAAGCACTGGTGGCCTATTGGTTAGGTTGACTGATATTAGAAGGTTATTGCCAAAGTCTATGTGAGAGACACTGGGGGTCTTAAATACCTATATGTAAGGGAGATAAAGTGAGACAGGAAAGAAGTTAACATATTTAGGAACAAAATCCACATGACTTGATGATTGATTATGGAGAAAATAGGGAGAAGAAGGGAACAAGAAGACTCTCAAGTCTCTAGCTTGAACACAAGAGGAAACTTATGTGTAGTGAGACTGATGACTAATTCCTTTTGAACATGGTGCCTTTGAGGGTTTGGTAGTAAAAAAGAAAGCACTATCCATCAGGCATTTGGATATTTAGGTCTGGAAGATTGAAAAGAGATCAAAATAGAAAATAAAAATTATAAAATCATCAAAATGGGTAAAATTAGAAGAGTTGGATCAAGAAAAATACGTAGAATCAGTAGAGAAGTGAGTTAAGAAAATATCTCTGGGAAACATTAATATTTAAAGGTACATAAAAGGAGAAGAAGACTGTGGAGAAGACAGAGACTGAAGAAGGAGACAAAGTGTCTCATGTTATAGTAGCCAGAGGAATAGAGCTTCAAAGAGTGAGTCGTCAACCACATTAAATGCAGCTAGAAAACCAAGAAGGTAAAAAATGAAAAATTAACATTAACATACAATGAAGTTATTAAGCCCATGTTAAAATGGTTTCAGTGGAATAGCATAGATGGAAATAATTGCAATTAAAGAATTTTTTAAAAGAGAAAAATTCATACAGCTAACTTTCTCAAATTAAATTTTTTAAAAATAAAACAGTAAGATGGAATTGGGTGCAAGATGTTTATTGAAAATCAACACACGTGAAAGGAAAGAGAATGAACCTAAGAAAATTGGCTCCAGAATCTATTAATGTAAAGACTATGTTATATTGTCTCTCTATCTTTAGGGAAAAATATACCAAATTCACCTTGTGTCACCAGAATCAGATTCATTAAACCCATTTTGGACCACTCTCACCACTAGTTTCACCCTCAGAGACATAGTAAGGAAACTAAAGCAAAAGATTACAAGAGCAAAGGACAAAAAAGGAAATGGCATTTTCTCCCTTCACCTTTGCCCTCTTTGATTTTCTCCATTGTTGCTAAAAGGAACACTTAGAAAACTATGAAAGAAACTTCTGCCTGTAAATGAAGCTCCATGATTATGAATTCTGAATCCTTGTAACAGAAGGACCAATAGCACTGATACATGACTTCTATTAGTGGAGACTGGGAAGGTGGGTGACTTTAGCTCACTGAACCTGATCACAGCAAAATAGAAAACGATCATAGTGTCCCCTCCTTATCCTGGGGTAACTATGAACATTCAATGGGAGCCAACTACTGTATTCAGGTCCTGGGTGCAGCTCCTGGCACATGTCATGGCCCATGAGGTAGTAGTTCTGAGTACCCTTGCCCATCAGTGGTGCTGAGGGGAGAAGGGAGGGCAGCCTGCTCACTGGGGAGAGCAGGAATGAGGCTAGGAAGGACAGGGACCCGGCAAAGATGTCTTCTGTTTGAGAGAGACTTCAGTTTATGTTCAGTCAACTTCCTGTGGTGCTAAGAAGTGAAAGTTGAACTTGACTATCAAGGAACAGGCAGTTTGTTAGCTGGGCCCCTGGGAGGAAGTCAACAAGCTCCACCACATCTAACACCTACTGCTTGCAGCCCTTCCCCCAGGTCAGGCAGCTGCGCACCTCATGCTTCCAACTGAGGGGGAATGAATGGGTACCAAGGAGTAGATGAGTTTACTTCTTTCCCAGGGATGAGAAGCGGGTGAAGAAATCAGCATGTATTGGACATTTACATGTGCCAGATACCTTATATATGTAGTGCAGTATCATTATCCCCACCATGCAGAAAGGACACTGAGGCTCAGAGACTTGTTCAAGAACACATTTGGTCAATAGGGAGCAAGGGTTCAAAATCATGTCAGTCTGGTACTCAAGTCCCCTGTTCTTTCCATGACTACATTAGATGTATCCCTAGATAGTCTGGGTGTAAGAGCATGAGTGTCCCATGAAAGGAAGTGGGGGCTCTTGGAACATACCTCTTTAAGAAGTCTTCCATCATTGTGCTGCCTTCCTCCTCTGTGCACCCTCAACACTCACTGTTGAGCCCTTCTCTAGGAGTTTGCAATCTAGGGGGAGAGATGGGCACATAAGGAAACAATTTCAAAGTAGTATGGCAAATACTGAGCTAGATAAACACATGAATGACTATGAAGAACAGAGGATTGGGTCACCTAACTCAACATGAGACTCATGGAAGTCTCCTCAGGAGAAACCTCTGAGTCCTAGAGAGTGAGAATTGGCCAGAAAAATTAAGAAGGGGCAGGGAATTCCAGAGAGAAGTAACAGATAAACAAAAGCAAAGAGACATAAGATAGTCTGGAGTCTGGTCAAATCACAATCAGTTGGAAGTAGTAGAGAATAAAATACAAAGTGGAGAGAGGGGAGAAGTAAAGCTGAATAGATAAACAGGGTCAACTCACAGAGGGTCCTATGCAAGCTAAATTCCAGGTGCTGCTATAAAAAATTTTCTCATGAAATATTTTAAGATTTTTGTGGAATATTTTAAGACCTTTTGTGGACATCTCATGAAGCACTCCTGTATTTGGAGGCAGCACTGGTAGCAAATCAAACATAATAAAAGGTATGTACATCAAACATTGACACATTTATTCAACAAGTATATATTGAGCACCTACTGTGTGCCAGGCACTCTCTTCATCATCAAGTAGTCTGGCACTAAACAAAACACAAAACACAAAACACACTGCCCTCTTTGAAGTGACAATAAAAAAAATAAGCGAATTATATATTATCTCAGCAGACATTTCATGGTATGTGGAAAGCATATCAGGGAAAGAGGTGTGAAGTATCATGAGAGGAATTACAATATTAATAGGACGTTAAGATAGCTCCTACTGAAGTCGTGTTTAAACAGACACTTGGAGGAGAGGAGGGAGTTGGCCAAGCTGATATTTGGGGAAAGGCATTCCAGGAAGGAGGATCAGCCAGTTCAAAGCCCTGGGGGGTGGGGGCTGAGCTTGGCATATTTGAGGAGTGGTAAGGAGGCCAGTGTGGCTGGAACAGAATGATCAAAGAAAAAGGTGGTAGTGAATGAGGTCAGATAAATAGTAAGAGACAAGGGCTTTTTAGGCCATCCAGAACTTAGATTTTTCCTGAGAGGGCAGAGGAGCCATGAGAAAGCTTTGAGATGAGGATGAGATGATCTAATTCAGGTTTTCATTGGATAGTTCAGAGCAAGAGTGGGGTCAGGGAACCAGCAAGGAGGCTGTGGCAATAATCATGAAAAGAGGTGCAGTGGCTTGGACCAGGGAGTTAGCAGTGGAAGCAGAGAGAAGTGATGAAACTCTGGATATGGGAAAGGGTGGGCAGGAGAGAACAGTGCCCAAGGTGATCCAGGATTTTAGCCTGAAAAACTGGGGAAAAAGAAAAAACGACAACAACATCAGTGGAAGGGGTTTCAGGGAGACCAGGTGTCCTGGTTGCAGCTTTGTCTTGCCTTAAAAATATTTGAGTACATAACCAGTAATGGGATTGCTGGATTGAATGGTAGTTCCATTTTTAGGCCTTTGAGACATTGCCACACTGCTTTCCTTAGCAAACTAAGGCAGGAACAGAAAACCATATACCACAAGTTCTCACTTTTAAATGAGAGCTAAATGATGAGAACTCATGAACACATAGAGGGGAACAAGAGACACTGAGGCCTACCTGAGGGTAGAGGTTGGGAGGAGGGAGAGGATCAGGAAAAATAACCAATGGGCACTAGGCTTAATACCTGGGAGATGAAAGTATCTGTACAACAAAGCCCTGTGGCATAAGTTTCCCTATGTAACAAACCTGCACATGTACCCCTGAACTTAAAGGTGTGTATATATATGAAAGAATTATACTTTTGAGTTTTAATAGCACATTGTCTATAAGGTTTTGCAATTTAAACTTTACTATATTTTTATATAAACAAGAGCTGAGTTGAGTTGACCTTGATATTACATATTACAGATATTTTATTAACATTTATTAATTTTTAATTCTTTGATTTTTTTAAATTGTGGAATAATATACCTATTTTTCAGATTTCAGGCAGGCCATTGAAAAGCTCCTAGTTCTATTTACTGTTCCTGTAATGCTTTATGAATAAAACAGTCCAGGCTGTCCTCTTAGAGTTTGCAGTCTAAGGTGAAGAAATATAATAAAAGCAAAAGCCTGCATTTTTAACTAATATGGTGTGGGTTCTAAAGCTCAGATAAATTATTTCATTTAGTTCTCACAACAACCCTCTGATGCAGGCACTATTATTTCCCCCATTTTAATAATGAGGAAACTGGAGCACAGAGAGCTTGGTTGACTTGCCCAATATTACCAAACTCTGTGTGGCTGAGCTGGGATTTGAAGCAAGAAACCTGTCTTCTCATAGGCCATTGATAAAATATGAAAGGCTAAGCCGCCTCTCTGCTTGTGTTACCCCTTTCCACCATGTGAGTCAAATGTGTGGTGACAGAGAAGGGTAGATGTTTGGCATCTATGAATTCTGTGGATCCTACGTCATGACTCTAATTCTATCCTCTGTATCCCAAATTGCCACTACCCTGAGCAGGCGATAAGAATAAAATTCCATTACATTGGTCGTGAGGGGATGGGCAAACACTTTGGACTCTCTTGATATTCTAGTTATTAAATATTGCTCAGTGTAAGTTAAACAATGAATGAGACCTGATGATGTTTTAATTTCAATTTGTCTTATAATGATCTGTCCTCAATGTGTAAAACTAATAGATGTAATACCTTTGGTATATTTCTGAATAAACGTGGGGCACCCAGTCAAAGAGCAAGAGGTAAAAATGCCTAGTGTGGATCAAAAGTCTGCTCTATGATAGCTAATCTCATGGGCTCTGAAGGGTTCTGGTCACACAGGGAATAAATAGCAGACTCTCAATTCAATGTCAGATGTGAGTTCACAGGCAATGTTTTGGGACTTCATCCTGTCTTTTCCCTGCTCTGGGAGTCATAAGAACTAAGTTCTAATCCTAATTCTGTTGTAGTCTACCTGGGTGACACTAATTAGATATATAACTTCTCTGAGGCTCGACATTTACATCTACAATGAAGGCTAGAATACTAAAGCCTCTTCTATTTCTTCCTATCATTGATTGTATAGTCTCTTACTCTATATAAATGGTTTATTCTAGTTTAGGGAAATTAATTATTTTGTTCTTCTGGTGTTGCTGGACCTGTTGCTTTTCATTGCTGTAACTACTTCTCTTTGTTGAAGACCTTTGCCAGACCAAATGTGATGAGTGTATAAGGCTTTGGCATTTTGCCCAGGCCCATAGCACATAGAATTCCACTAATGGGTCTGCTGGGCATCTGAGACCGCAGAGCCATTTGTCATAACATGACAATTCCAGTTGGGCAGGGATAAACATTAGCTTTAACGATTTTGGACCACAGTTTGTCTGGAGAGAGAGCAGAGTACAAAGCCAAAAGCATCATCTTTAGAGCTAAGCAGGCATGAGTTCAAATCCCAGCTCAGCCACTTACTGGATATGTAGCCACAGCCAAGCCTTACTTTAAATGTCACTTTCTCAAACAGGCCTCCTAGGGTCTCCTGGGTTGGCTTAGTCCAGAATACTGGTTTATCCTTATGGTAAAATTCATTCCATCATTACGCCCTAGTATTTAATAAATGCTTTGGGAATGTAAACAAGTATTTGTTAAATAAAAAGTTACTTAATCTTTCTCTGTCTCAGTCCTCACTTCTGTGAAGTGGGCAAAAGGGTAGGACAAGTTTCCTGTGCAAGAAGAATCAGGTCAAAGTGCCCTATAAATAGCAAAACACTGTCACAACCCTAGATAGCATGATTACAATCTGAAATAAACTGGTTCAAAAACCAAATCTCAGACTCAAGTGGGGCTTTTTCTAGTTTAGAACCTGGAGTTAGAGGAAGAAAGAAGGGGGCTAAAGTGTACTGCGTGTCTCCATGTGCCAGGCACTGTATGTAATAGAATGTCACACATTTAATATTTGTCTAAAAGTGTGAAAGTGTGAATTTCCAGAAGAGGGACACGGGGTCTTGGTAAAAGCAAGGTTTGTTCTAACTTTTCACACACTTTGGCAGACTGTTTCACCTTTTTCTCCTAAGTTGGAACTTTTGAGGCCATTACTGCTAGAAGGGAAAAGCTAGTGATGCTTATCTATGTTCAGAACTAGAAAATGTCCTCTTCTGCTCCCCAGGTGGGCCCCATTGTTATTCATGTGCTGCCTATAAAAAGACAACACCTCCAGAATGTGGAAAAGATGAATGTGCAGAATGCTACACACAGATACTCATCTAGGTGACCTGGCAAACACTGCAGATTTGGGTCTACCAATAAGATACTACTCCATTTGGGATGACACGCCTTCCTTAGAAGTGACAGTGGCAGAACATAGACAAAGGCAATAACTAAAAGTATGTGGGTTCTGCAGATTGCATCTAGAGTAAGAGTCAAATGATCTAAATTGTAGCCCAAGGCCTCTTGCTTGCTCACATCCTCTGTCTGCCTCAGTGTTCTTACCTACAAAATTGATCACTGAACATCACATGTCTCTTTATTAATTTATTCATTCACTGAAGAAGCAAGCTGTCAAAAAGCAACTGCTACATATGTCAAGAAAGACGCCAGACACTAAAATAAAATACAAAAATTTGATTACTACGAATTGCTACCATCAAGGAGTCATAGTCTAATGAAAGAGAAAATCATGAGAGTGAATAATGAAGTTAGCAAAAAGTTCAAAAACTCTTACTGAAGTATATGTAAAGTGTATTGTGACTACAGAAGAAAGGAAAAGCCATCCTCTCTGTTCATGAAAGTAGTTTTGATCGAGGCAGAGATATTTGAGTGAGTCTTAAAATATATGTTGGAATTTGTGGTATAAGGTAGGTAGAGAAATGTGTACAAGACAGGAGAATGTCCTCAGACTGCAAGTCATGCAATAGCACACTTCCTAGCCCAGAAGAGCCACATTAGATATTTGATTTGTAAATGGATAAATGTATGAATGAATAAATAAGCCTTTGAATAAGCATAATGGGCTGGGCGTGGTGGCTCACAACTATAATTCCAGCACTTCAGGAGGCCAAGGCGGGTGGATGACTTGAGGTCAGGAGTTCGAGACCAACCTGGCCAAAATGGTGAAACTCTGTCTCTACTAAAAATACAAAAATTAGTCAGGCATGGTGTTGGGTGCCTGTAATCCCAGCTAGCCAGGAGGCTGAGGCAGGAGAATCGCTTGAGCCTGGGAGGCGAACATTGCAGTGAGTCGAGATCGCTCCACTGCCCTCCAGTCTGGGTGACATAAAAAATGAATAAATAAATAAGCATAATGAATTAATTGTTTCTAGAATGTGTAAGATGTAGAGAAAATACCAGTAAAGTTATAAACTGTGGAAAAATCTTGAGTAAACTTACACATCCAAAAAAGCAGTGTTAACATATTTGTGTTATTCTGGGATAATATTTTTTTTAACAACCGATGCAAGCTCTTGTTTAAATCCCAAAGTGCTTCTTATACCTTTGTGTATTCCCCCAGTTTGAATCATGAACATTAATTTCGTTGGGACAGTTGAAGATTTGAATTGATTATAATTAATTAAGCAACATTGCCATTGTAAAAGGTTACACCCTTTAATTACATATTCATTTATTAGTCATTCATTTATGTATTAAATATATATTTATCAATAACCGACTATTAATTCAGTAATTTTTTAAGTGCGTGTTGTGTCCCAGGCATTGGGCTAGGACCTGGGCATAGAATGTTGAACGAAACAAGGTGCTTTCTACAGTTATGGAGCTCATTGCGTATCTATTGGCCATTTCTTTTTTTTTTTTTTCTTTTTTTGAGATGGAGTCTCACTCTGTTGCCTAGGCTGGAGTGCAATGGCGTGATCTAGGTTCACTGTAACCTCTACCTCCCGGATTCAAACGATTCTCCTGCCTCAGCCTCCCAAGTAGGTGGGATTACAGGCACCTGCCATCATGCCCAGCTTATTTTTGTATTTTTGTAGAGACGGAGTTTCACCATGTTGGCCAGGCTAGTCTTGAACTCCTGACCTCAAGTGATCCACCCACCTCAGCCTCCCAAAGTGCTGGAATTACAGGTGTAAACCACCATGCCTGGCCCTCCTTGTTTTTTCATTGCTAACAGCACCCCAGTTTGGTTTGAGGTGACAATATAAATAGCTCTAGTGGACTCACCATGGCCAATCTAAGTTGACCATGGTAAATCCATGTCTCTGTGCCAGACACTCATGTTCTCCACGCTTCATATAGCTAAGGGTGACCATGTGGTAAAATTCCTACCATTGAAACATAGAGAAGGTCTTCAGGAGAACATCTAGAAATGATTTTGCATTTAGAGAAAATAGACAAATATGAAAAAAAAAAAAAAGCTGCCATTTCACTTTCTTCCTTCCTTGAATATTTTGGTAGGAAGTTACAATGTTTAGAACTACAGGAACTATAATGGTCTTAAGGTAGTCAAAGCCAGCCTGGCGCAATGGCTCACGCCTGTAATCCCAGCACTTTGGGAAGCCGTGGTGGGCGGATCACGAGGTCAGGAGATCGAGACCATCCTGGTCAACATGGTGAAGTCCCGTCTCTACTAAAAATACAAAAATTAGCTGGGTGTGGTAGCGTGCACCTGTGATCCCAGCTACCTGGGAGGCTAAGGCAGGAGAATCACTTGAACCCAGTAGGCAGAGACTGCAGTGGGTCGAGATCGCGCCACTGTACTCCGGCCTGGCAACAAAGCGAGACTCAGTCTCAAAAAAAAAAAAAAAAAAAAAGATTATCAAAGCCAACAGCCTGAGGATGGTAGAGAGCACAGCAGATAGAAAATCTTGTGTCCTTAATAACATTTTGTACACTAATCCTAACATCAAAGAACTCTAGAACTCCAGTGTTATAAATAATTCCAGACCTTCAGTTATATCAAAAAATTAGATAGCTTTTTCCTTCAAATCTACAAATGAGAGTTTCTATGAGTTTCCACTGAAAATCACAAGATAATAAGCTCAGCAAAGACAGAGTTGCATCCATTTTGTTAATTTATTTCCCAGTGCCTACTAAAGTACCTAACACCTAACGGCCATTTAATAAACAGCTGTCTAATGAGTGAACAACAAAAATAAAGGAAGGTATTAGTGAAAATTGCTTGGGCAGTCGAGGGTTGTAGGAAAAGTGATTCTGACAGAGTCTATCAACAAGTCACTCCTTCACAGGCTGGATCATGGAGTCAAGTAAGGCACTGGAGAAAAAAAGAAACCCACAAGAATAATTAACTCAGTCCTGGGTAATAGCAGTTTGTTAATACAACCACAAAATCTGCCTCACCAAAAGTGCTCTAGAGGCAGCATTCTTTCTCCTTAAGCCACATATAGGACTAGAGATATTGGGTTTAGTCCTTTCAGTTTCTATATTTCATGCCATATTTTTCTCACATTCACACTATACCTATTTTACTTTTTCTTCCTATCACTACTTGTAGTCAATATTATAGAAGTCCTAGCTACTGAAATTAGGCAAGAAAAATAAATAAAGGGCATAGATATTAAAAATGAAGAAGTAAAACTATCTTATTCAGAAAGGATATGATTATGTACAGAGAAAATCCCAAGGAATCTACAATATCAGACTCATCAGTGAATCTAGCAAGATCACTGGATACAGTTTATATATAAAAGTTATTATTAATTGTATTTCTGGGCACTGACAACAAAAATTGAAGATAACTTTTAAAACAACAATGTTTATAATGACACCAAAAAATATCGAACTAGAAGTTCACATAAATTATAGTTTCCAAGAGCTCCACACTGGAAATTGGAAGCCATTGTTGAAATAAATTAAAGAAGATTTAAGTAAATGGAGAGACTTACCATGGTTATGGTTCGAAAGACTCTACATTGCCAAGATGCAGATTACTCCAAAATTGCCTACGGATTCAATATGATTTCAGTTAAAGTTTCTGAAACTTTCATTTGTTGTTGTTGTTGGAATAGACAAGCTGATTCTGAAGTTTATATACAAATACAAAGGACCTAAAACAGCTAAAGAAAATTTGCAGAAGAAAAAAACCAAAAGAATTACACTGTCAGATTTTGAGACCTACTACAAAGCTACGGTTATTAATACAGTGCATATTGGTACTAGGATAGGCAAATAGACTAAAGAAACAGAAGTCAGAGTCCAGAAACTGAATTACACATACACGGTCATCTGATTTATGACAAAAGTGCCAAGGCAATTGAGTGGGAAGAGAATGATGTTCTATGTAAATGGCAATATTGGGTATCTGTATGGTAAAAAATAAGTCTTGGCTATATGTCGTATAATATGGACAAATTAATTACAAATGTAGTGTACACCAAATGTGAAAGGTAAAACAAAATAACATAAAAAAAAGAATAATATCTTACCTTGGGATAGCAGATATTTCTTAAACAGGACACAAGAAGTGAAAAAGCAAGCCACAGCCTGGAATAATAATTTTATCATAATATATGCATATGTTTCTATCTGCGAAAGTACTCATACCCAGAATACATTAAGAACTCTTACAAAATAATAACAAAAGGACAAGCAACCACTTTAAATATGGCACACACACACAAAAAAAAAACTTTGATCAGGCACTTCACACTGATTGCTCATCAAGAAAATGCAAATTGAACTACACTGAATTACCACTACATACTCATCAGAATGGCTAAAATTTTTAAAGGACTAATACAATCAAATATTGGTAAATATTGGGAGTTATTGGAACTTTTATATGTTGTTAGTTATTTATTGCGTGTGAACTGCCTCAACCCCTTTCAAAAACCGTTGGTTGTGTCAATTGAAGCTGAACTTCTGCCTATACTGTATGACCAGTAATCCCATTACTAAGTATATATTTAAGAGAAACAAAATACACTAAAAAGCATGTGCAAAACTCTTCATAACCAAACTATTCATAACCATGTTGATTCATAACAAGAACATGAAAACAATTCAAATGTTCATTAACATGAAGGAGGATAAAATATGGTACATTTGTACAATGGAACACTGCTACTTAATAAGAACAAACTGCTGATGTACACAAGAACATGAACTAAACCAACAAGTATGTTGGGTGAAAGAAATCAGACACAAAAGAGCATATACAGTATAATTACATTTATATTAAGTTCAAGGACAGGTAAAACAAATCTGCTGATAGCAGTAAGGAGAGTGGGCACATCAGCAGGTATTGGTGGGAAGAGACACCGGAAACCTTTTAAGGTGATTAAAATGTTCTCCATCTTGACTTAGGTAGTAATTACACAGGTGTACACAGGTATACATGTATGTAAAAATCACTTAAGATTTGAGTTATTTACATACCTTACTACATGTACTTTATATTTCAATTAAAAAATTGAAAAAATACTCTTTAAAAAATTATTACAGTCACATTTCCTTGGGCTCTTTCTCTTCTCTCTTTCCCCTCTTTTCTCTCTCCCCTCTCTCTGTGTTTCTCTCTTTTGGCAGAAAAGTCAAACCTCAGAGAAACAAGGGAAATTCATGTGGACAAATTTGAATTCAAGTTGTCTCTATTAACTACCAAAATGGAGACAGTAAAGTCAAGCTGGGACTTGAATTGCCTGCTTTGGAAATCTGTAACAAAGTCTTGATGGATAATTGTCTTGAATCTCACTTTACTTTGTGGCACATACCTTCCTGGTTTCTGGCTTGAGTATGAAGGAGGAGACGCAGCAGCAGAGGAGAACAGATTTCCAATCGCAATGGTCTTGATTCATTAAGTTCACTAGATTCTGGAAATTAAGGCTTCTGTTCCACTCTGCTAACAATTAGCAGAGTGGACTCCTGGACAATCGCATAGCCCTCTGGGTATCTGAACCCTCATTGAAACATGAAGGGGCTAGGCTGTGTGTTGTTCTAATGAAAATGCAGCCTTCATTCATGCAACTAATATTTCCTGAGTGCCTGCCATAAATCAGGTTTGTTACACAAGGGACTGGAACTCAGGAGTTCATTTTTACTTTATTCGAGATTAATTATAATTTTACTTTGTGTCAAAGAAAAAAGAATACAATATCACTTATGTGATCCAGGGATGACCTGTAAACCCTAGCAGTGGTGGGGCGGGGGGCAGGGGGGAGGCGCGGTGGGCAGGGGGATGGTAAGCAGGGGCACAACGGCAATGGTGACAGTAACCAGAAACGCCCTGCTTCCCTCAAAAGAGAAAAAAAACCCAGACCTATTTCCATGACGGGGTTCTTACGTGTCCATTTGGGAATCTGAATGTTTTGGTTCTTTTCATTTCCCTCCTCCCATAAGGAGAAAAAGCTAATTCCATACGTGCGTGTGTGTGTGTGTGTGTGTGTGTGCGTGTATGTATGTGTGTGTAAGGGTGTTTACATATATAGTGAATGTGCCATAGCGATGTATTTAATTTTGTGTACATGTATATTTGTGTCTGCATGTATTTCTTAGTGTTTGTGCATAAGGATGTGGACATATGTGGTCTGTGTTTGTATTATGTATGTATGTATGTGTGTGTGTGGGAGGCAGGGTGTGTATAAAGGCTGTTCTAGATTTTACCTTACTCTAAAAGCTGACTAATACCATGAAAAATATGAGTCAGAAAGGTGAAGGGTTAACTGTTTAATGAACATAAAGTTCATTCAGAAAACCGTGGTTTGTAACTGGTGAGAGGAAGTATTGAGCAGTTTCTTGTAAAGTTACAATAGCCAGATCTGCAAAGGAAACCCCTCCCAGCTTGGAATTCCAGAGTGTTTCCTAGAGCTTGGAAGGTAGCCAAAACATGAGCAGGCATTTAAAAGGGAAGGGAACGGGGGAAACCTGCAGTAAAGGACATGAATCCATCTGTCTTTCCCATCCACTACCCCATCCCCCTCTTTCATAAATAGTTTTAAGAGGAACTAATAGACCTATACTTAATATCTTCTCTCCTACCTTCTCACTTTTGTCTTCCTCATGCCTTCTCTTCTAATATGGCTCAGTGCTTAGTGCAGGAGAAACCAGTAACCCTGAATTACAGCTCTTCCTTTCTCACTACATGAATTCAATTTCCTCATCTGTCAAATGAGTATACCAATTCATATCTCGAAAGCAGTTGCTGTGAGAATCAGATCAGCGTAACCTCACAGCTTATGTCTTTTGGAACAGCACTTGGCACATGGTAAACACTCCGAAGTATTTGTTCAATGAATGAATAGATTAAAAGGTGGCATGTTTTGTACTAAAATGTTCAATGATAGTATAAAACCATTTGGTCATAATGCGGAAAGGGAAGTAGGCAGGAATTCCCTTAATCTGTATTTTATGCAGGTTCCAAAGGAGCGTGGTGGAGAGAAGGATGCAGATAGTCTGGGTGAGAGCTGGAGGCTGGAGTCAGCAGGAAGGATTGATATTGATTTCTTAATCAACAGAAAGAAGGACTGAGGCCGTGGGTGCTTGGGGAGTGAGGACTCCTTTCTGCCCCATCCTAGGCTAAGTTCACCACCCATTCCGTCTTGAGATCTGCCTCAAACACAAATCCCTCAATTGACCACAGGGGGCGCCCCTTCTATGAACTTGGCGCTGATTGTTGTGATCTGCCCACCACAGTGGGGAAAACACAAAATTTGCAGATCAGGCATGTCCGGGCTCAGATTCCTACTCCAGCACCTAGTAGCCAGGGGACCCCAACTGTTAAATAGACATGGTGATGCCTGCTTTCCAAGTCTGTTGGGAAAGAGAGAGAGGAAGTGAGGAGGAGGAGAGAGAGAGAGAGACAGAGAGACTGAGCAAGCATGCCGAGACTTAATATAATTATATTTATATTAAAAGATACACAGTAGAATATGGAATGAATGTCCAATATCACAAAGCGTTCTAAGGAGCCTTCCTATAGAAAGAACTGTGGGTGGATGGGGACTAAGCATTAGCTACTCCGTGGGTGCACAGAATACTCAGCCTTCTTCCAGATGATGAGCTAAAGTTCAAAGATCAAGCCATGTACACACCTTCTTTCTCATCCCAGGTCCTATTCTGCTTGAATTCAAATGGCCATCCACACCTTGCCTGAAATACTTGCAATAATTAAGATACGGCTTTCTCCTTGCTTAGGGGTTGGTCCACAATTCCCTTAAGTGGCCTCATTTCAATTAGGACTCACACATCCCTTCAACAGTGATTTTGTGTCAGGCTTGGTTAGCAACTCAAGGCTCAAGCATAAATGGAACAGAATTCTTTTCCTTTTGAAACTGACCAATAAATATAGTGATCGTAACAACTAGCTGCATTCTTTTTTTCCCTCAATTCTAAGCACTATGCAAAGGCTTTAAAGCAGTGGTCCCAAATCTTTTTGGCACCAGGGACCAGTTTTGTGGAAGACAATTTTGTGAAGAGACAAAATGTGGAAGACCATGGACCGGGATGGTTTGGGGATGATTCAAGCACATTACGTTTCTTGTGCACTGTATTTCTATTATTATTACATTGTATTATATAATGAAATAATTATACAACTCACCATAATGTAGAATCAGTGGGACCCCTGAGCTTGTTTTCCTGCAACTAGATACTCCCATCTAGGGGTGATGGGAGATGCTGACAGATCATCAGGCATTAGATTCTCATAAGAAGTGCACAACCTAGATCCCTCGCATGCGCAGTTCACTATAGGATTTATGCTCCTATGATAATTTAATGCCACTGCTGATCGGACAAGAGGCAGAGCTCAAGCAGTAATGTGAGCAATGGGGAGCAGCTGTAAATACCGCTGATCTTACTCACCCACTGCTCACCTCCTGCTGTGTGGCCAAGTTCCTAACAGGCCACAAACTGGTACCTGTCTGCGTCCCCAGGGTTGGGACCACTGCCTTACAGGACTTCATCTCATTTAGTTTTCATCAAAATTCTATGTGGTAGGTACTCTCATTAGATCCATTTTATGGGTGAGGAGCTGAGAGTAAAATTGGTTATATAACTTGCCTAAAATAAGTCAAGTCTCTGATGAGAGGGCCGGGATTCAAGTTCAAGTAGTCTGACTCCAAAATCTCAAAGCACTTCTGTGGTAGGAAGGATAAATGAATGGAATGGCATAGAGTCATCTAAATGACTGCAGTAGAAAGGGAGCATTTCCCATGTGCAGTGTAATTTTTGCAGGGCTTTGAAAGATAAATAGGGGCATGCAGTTAAAGAAGAGAGGAGAAGGCATTCTAGGCAGAAAAGCCAGTGCTTACACAGAATCTCAGAATTGTAACAGTTCCCATTACACCCTGGCAGTTTGTTGCCAGGGCTATTGTCAAGCACCCTCCTGCCTCCCAGTGGGGCTGAGAAGGGGTGAAGGGACACTGGCAGAACTGAAGCTGGGAAATTTGCACTTGCTAGTCGGGACTTGCATAGCCATCTTCTCAATGCCAAAGAGGACCTCAGTCTCTGTGTGCGCTTTGTTCTTTGTTTGTTTGTTTGTGGCCCAGGCTAGAGTGCAGTGGTGTGATCTCTGTTCACTGCAACCTCCGCCTCCCAGGTTCAAGGAGTTCTCCTGCCTCAGCCTCCCAAGTAGCTTGGATTATAGGCACCCATCCCCACACCTGGATAATTTTTATATTTTTAGTAGAGACGGAGTTTCACCATGTTGGCCAGGCTAGTCTGTGTGTGCTTTGGATTTGAGACAATCTGATGATTTAGAGTTAAAAATGGGAGTAAATTGAGTGATTCTCTAGTTATCATGTTTAGTCAAATCAGATCTGTGCATCCAAAATCATAAGGCAAGTTTTCCTGTGTGGCTCAGTAAC
The DNA here is from genome assembly GCF_003255815.1 of Theropithecus gelada. Classification (NCBI taxonomy): domain Eukaryota; kingdom Metazoa; phylum Chordata; class Mammalia; order Primates; family Cercopithecidae; genus Theropithecus; species Theropithecus gelada. Next base: position 129,506,526 of record NC_037676.1, read on the forward strand.
ATCCTTAAGGAAATACTTCTGATGTCCATCCAGTGTTTTGTTCAGAAAGAGTGTCAGGGTTGACGATAGCTGTGATGCTCCAGACGGAGCTGCGGATAGCAGCATATAAGTTTCAGGGCAGTGGTTGAGTGGCTGTGGGAGGATGGGGAGGGAAGGTGGATGGCCTTTCTCAACCATCTGTCATTGGCTGGAATATTGTGTGACTTGTGAAATAGAATTAAAGATATGATCTTCTTATGGTCTTCTCACAGTTTTCAAGGGATTTTAGGAGAAAACTCTTAGCCATACAGAGGTGTGGACAAGAAAATCACCTATCAGAACATACTTATCTAGAAAGGAAAATTCAAACCGTCAAATAGAAGAGTTATTAGCTTTCTTTTTCCTTCTCTCTAAGAAGGTTATTTAGAATCAGCTTTCTTACTACATCCTGTACTTAGAAAGGAATAACCTGCACATGACACTTTCAAAAAATCACTTTTGCGTACAAGGGAGCCCTTCTGAACCTAGCTGGAAAATTATGACAACGATGAAGAGATACGTGGGTGTCCTCACATTTTGTGTCTTAAAATGTCCAGCTCTCAGGCTGAAATATTTTCCCCCATGAAATCCCCATTGAAAATAGAAACCAGAACTATGATCTAAAAGAAAAATATCTATTTGAATATTTCTACTTGTGAACTGACATTTTTAGCTATTTTAGTACTTTTTTTGGTGACTGAAGCGTAGCAAATAGAGTTTTGTTTCCTTCCCACAGATACCAGATTTCTTTGAACAGTACATAGAATGGTGCACATTACAGGGCATCTACCACACAAAAAAACAAAGCCACTGGAGGAAATAAGGGTTGGGGAAGAGGAAGGAAATGGTAGGTACCATCTCACATGGGGATGTAGTTTTCACAGATCACCAGGTAGCATCATGTGATCTGCGTGAGTTTCCTAAGGGAGAAAGGGGCTCTCCTTTTGTTCATATTGGCTGCATTCCTGCATTTCATTAATTCTGAATGGCAAGTGAGCAAGATCCTCACTGCTGAAATCTGATCAGATGTTATTGATGAATCATGGAATTCCAGAGTTAGGAGCTGGAAAGAAGGTCAAGAGGACATCTGAGTCAGTTTCTGACGAGTAGCAGGTGATGGGTTATGATGTCAGTTTTGGAACCGGACAACTAAGGCCCTGAGGTGTTCAGGCATCCTCTTCTGGTCCAAAGGTCAGCTCCAGGGAACAGGCTGCAGGTCTCTGACAGCAGAGAATAATTCTCTTTCTATATCACACATGCCTCCTCAGCTAACCAGCATGAACATAAAATCTGCATTGTAGCCAAGCCTATAGCTGTGGGAAACACAGAGTCCCTTCTTCCCATGCCCACTTTTGAAGAGGTTACTATAAATCATCACCCCTGGGGCTGAGCTTTGGAATTTCCTAAATCTCAGAGAAACGTAAGCACAATGGCCCCACTTTGCATACCTGAACTCGAAACTGAATAAAATCATACTGGGCGTTTCGTTTTCGTTTGTAGCCAGATATTTTTAAACAGCATATTCTTATGCAATATAAAAATAATACATACCCATTAAGAAAATAAAAGATAAATATAACAACGCTTTCTCAAAAATATCATTCTGCAATTACAAAATTGGCACACAGCACAGGTTAGCAAACTTTTTCTGTAAAGAGCTAGATGGCAGATATTTTGGACTTTAGAGGACCTAGGGTATCTATTGCACATATTCAATTCTGCTGCTGTAATGCAAAAACAACCATAAACAATACATAAAGAAGGAGTGTGGCCATGTTCCAATTATTTACAAAAACAGGTGGCAGGACAGATTTGGCCTGTGGGCCATGCTTTGCCAGCACCTGGCATATAGAATTGAGAATTTTTTTCCTATGTGTATCACATTAGATATCCAACTGTGTATACTGTTCTTTTCACTTCATGTTGTATCATATATACTTTCTTGGATTAGTGAATTATCTTTATATAGTATTTTGCACAAAATGGTTGTTTATTATCCCATATTATGAATGAAGCAATATTTGCATGACCATCGACATTTAGATGTTTTCCAATTTTCTTACTATTTTGCATATTGTGATAAACATCAGTATACCTTAGATTTTTGTCTTCATTTCAGGTTATTTCCATAGGGTATATTTTGGGAAGTTGAATTAAAAGAAAAAAAAATATCTTAGAAAAAAACTGCTAATTCTTCATCTCAAAAGGCTTCCCCAATTTACTCCCAGAACTGTGGATGAAATTGCTTATTTCTCCCTAACCAGACCAACACAGAATATTAGACTTTGTAAAGCATTGCTTCTTTGATAAGAACAAGGATGTCTCAGGCAAGTGAGGAATTGAGCCAACATGATGCTCAGGTCACTAAGCCTCCTCATTCTTCACTCAGTAGGCCAGATGACCCTCCTCACTCCACTCCCAGCCCCCAACCCCACCCATGGCCCCAGACAGAGGGCAGAGAATGGAACCTATTATCTTTCTGAACGTTCCTTCCCCCTTCCTGTCCACCTCACATCTGGATGGAATACAAATCCCCTGACTTCCTGTTTCTCTCCCTACAATAGGTCCCAAATGTCCACTTCAAATTAACCCTTTTTTTGCTTTTTGCTTCTCTCACTTCAACCCCAAACTCTCATTTTTTGAGACAGGGTTTCACTCTGTTGCCCAGGCTGGAGTGTAGTAGTGTCATTAAGGCTCACTGCAACCTCGATCTCTCAGGCTCAAGCAATCCTCTTGCCTCAGCCTCCCAAGTATCTGGGATGAAAGGTTTGCATGACCAAGTCCTGCTAATTTTTTATATTTTTGTAGAGGTGGGGTCTTACCATGTTACCCAGGCTTGTCTGGAACTCCTGGGCTCAAGCAATTCTCCCTCTTCAGCCTCCCAAAGTGCTGGGATGACAGCTGTGAGCCACCATACCCAGCACAAGCCCTTTATTATTGTATTTTCTCAAAATGAGTTTCACTGAGCTTTGCCTATTTAAGAGTCTCCATTTGGCCATTCTTTGTTAATTTCTTTCACTAAGGCAGGCAGTTCACAGGAGTATGTGAAGAGGCCCTAGGAGCAATAGGGAGTACTGAGGTGTGTGGTACAGAGAGTCAAATGCAAACACTTTCAACAATGTTCCAGGAAAAAAGATAGGTCTATTGATTAGATCAGGCCCTATAAGCTCTTTCATTTGCGATCCTGGTTCTAGATACTTAGCTTCTACCTTTTATCGTTCACTAACCAGGGACACAAAACCTTCACAACCTGCGTTGGCCAACCTTACACTGCTTCCTCCCTCCACACCCCACACCCCACCCTCCCGACTGCATGGGTAACCCATAACCAGCTAAACTGAACTATTCCAACACACATTTCAGCCTGTTTGGTCTTTTGTTCATGATGATCCTTTTTTCCTCAAATACTCATTCCTCTTCTATAGTTTTTATCAATAAAGGCTCAAAATCACTACTCTGATACTACCTGTCTTTCAAATGTCCACCCACTGGGGCAAATTAGTCTTCTAACAAATATTTATTGGGCATCTAGTATATGCCACTACCTGTGCTGGGCACTGGGAATACAGCTGGAGCAAGACAGACCCTGCCATTCTTATGCAAGTTACAATGTAGCTTTTGCATATTGTCCTTTGTATTACTTGGAAGCCAGGGCCTCCCCCCTCCCAGACTGGGAGCCCCCTGAGGACAAGAGTGGTGTTCCGTTAATCACTAAGCCCTATTACAGGCACAGGGTAGGTGCTAAGATAATGTTTATGAAGTGACTACATGCTGTGTTGCCAACAGGAAGCAGGGACGTCCTTGAGGACAAGATAGTGTCTGATTCACTCCTGTATCCCCCTCAAGCAGCTAGCACAGAACCTGGCACCGTAAATCCTAAGTCGATAAGCATGGGAGGAAATGAGTGGACTGGCTTTAGTTTACCTCTTTACTTCTTTCCCTAGAATAATGCCAAAGAAAACAAAATCCTGCAAAAAGCAACCAGCAGATGGTGGGAAAACTGGTTTCTAAACCTGAATATCACTATAAATGAGAAATACTCTTTTATTTTTGGGAAAATATGAGTTTTGCATCTTATTAAGATTGATGTGTTTTATCTATAATTAATCATCATCATCATTGCTGATGGCTGGTTCACAAATTCACCACTTGTTGGCCGAGGGAGCTTGGGTGAAGGAGTGATCTCCTCTGAGTCTCAGTTTTCTTTTTTATAAGATGGAGATATGAAAGCATATCTGTCTAGAGTGTTGAAGGACAAGTCAATTAAATGAGATAAAGTATGTTTTAGTGTGCAGTACTAACATGTACCCCTACTATGTTTTACTAGGGGTATGTTTTACTCCTAGTGCAGAGTAGGTATTTAAGAAGTTGTAGATTTTTTTCCTTCTCATTATTATTCCAGTAATCTAGTGTGACAGCAAAAATCAAGCTTCTATTTTAATGAAAGTGTCTCCTATTTTTTCTCCAGTCAAAACCACAGATTCTTATTTTAGGGGAGTCATGTCTATTGGTTGACCCCCAGAGAATTCTGAATTATCTCAGTGTGCAGTATGATGTCATATTAAGGAACTATAGGGCAGTGGTTGAGAGGGTTAACAAGTCAGTGTTAAGTGTGCCTGTATTGAATTCATTCATTTATTCAACACATATTTATGGAGGACTGATCATGTGCTAGACACTATACTAGGTGTGGGATACAGTGGAAATCAAATCTTTGCCCCCATGAAGTTGACATTCTACTGACAGACGACATTCAAGCAATACATGTATACAATTTATACTGAATTTATTTTATATGAAGTGAGAATGAGGGTGATGGAGGAAAATCAAAAAGGGAAAGAGGCAAGGGTATGCTGTGAGGGAGATCGAATCTCTGTTTTTAAACTCATAAGATGCGTGGCCATAGGCAGGATGACCTCCACAATTTGTAAAATGCAGGGCAAAGTGAAAATGTAGCACCACTGTTCAAAATTTTGAGTCAATGACTGCAGAAAATTGAACCAAGCACAGGTCCTTTTAAGTACATGCAGGACCTTTGCAGTCCCACAGAGCAGATACTCGTGAAGCTGATCTTGAACTTGAGCAAGCTGTTTGATTTTTCTCAGCCTCAGTTGTTAATTGGGAAAGGACTTGGAAATATTGAAACATGTAATAAGAGAAAATGATTCTAAAGCTTTTTCCTCTAGGTACAGTGTTAGACAGTACAAAGGGCATTTTTACCTCCAACACATCTTTCATGAAGAGTTTTTTATCTAGGATTCATGGAGCCCTATGTTAAACAGATTTGCCCAAGTTCTAACAAGATTCTGGAATCTCGTATGTGGGTGTGTTCATGTTGGGGTGTGTGTGTGTGTATGGGGGGTGTGTGGGTGTCTGTGTTTTTCCTCTGGAAAGCACCATAGTCTCTGCCACATTTTTTAAAAAGTGCATAACCCTTTAAACAGGAACCATTTACTTTAAATGGAATCAGAAATCTCACTATGAAAAAGCAATAATATTTATTTGTACTGTGTGTATCTCTTACTGTTTATTCCATGTTCACAATTCATCTCATTTTCATTCAAGACAACCAACTGGGCTAGTTAGAGCTGAGATTTGAGCCCAGTTTTTCTCACTGACTCTAAACCTCATCCATGCTCCTAAACCTCCTCACCATTGGAGGGCATTGCTGTTTACAGTTTCAGCTGTACTATCAAAAGCAGCAAATCAAGGGCAGGGACCACAGCTTGACCTTAAACTATTCAACTGCACTTAATTACCCATTGTAGTGGAAGCACATAAATACAGGATGTCCCCTCACTCTGCCATTCTGCTTTGCATCATTATCAAAAAGACAAAGGTAATTCATGTCTAATTACTCACTCACCGCAAGGTCAGAATATTTATTTTTATCATATTTGTGATTTTTAGGATTAGTGATATCAGTATTTATTCATGGCTAACCTAAATCAAACATCCTGTTGATATCTATAAAGAGCCATATAGTTATTGTCGCAGGTATGCTGAGTCACAAAGCAAATATGAAGTTTATGAGTTGACAGGGAAAAGGCTGCAGGGAGGTAGAGATAAGTGTGCCTGGGTAATCACAAGTGTCTTGCGAAATATACACATTGTTTATTTATATTGTCCATTTATCAAGCTCAATAGGGGCTTGGGAAACTGAAAATGACCAAAGTAGGAGAAATTATGAGTGTTATTTTCCAAATTTGCTGCTGGTGGTGACTTTTTGGTTCAATTTATTAAATACTTAATTTAGAAATTATCCTCTGTTTCTAGTGGAATACAGCCTTGACCAGCTTGAGAAAGATCAAAGGAGAAGTAGAAGAGACATGTGACTGGGATTAATTTACTCGGAGATCTGGAGTAGCAATAACTTGTGTCTTTCCAAAACCCCCGCAGTCAATTAATGAGATCAATTTAAAGTGGCAGTATTGAAAGGGAAAACCCAAACACTTGGATATAGCAGTAGGCAATTGACCTATTCCTTTTTCCATTCAGATTCACTCAGTCAAATTATCTTATTGACTGTGACTACTGTCGTCATAACTGTGTTAGCTAATTGTCTGAAGTTTTCATTCATTCTCTGTCTTTGCAGATGTCGCTGCTATTCAATCTGTATTTCCTTGCTCTGTCTAGCTCTCTGTCTGCACTAACAGGATATACACAAGTATGTGTACACATTTTTTTCCTTAATCTATCCCATTGTTCCTCTTAATGTCTTTGGACAGATCAACAGTCTGAAATCAGGCTTCTAATAGAATCTTACTGGAAGTAACTAGCTGTGAAACTTGGGCAAGTATTTGACCTCTCACTTCCCCCGTCTATGAAGGGAAGATGTGAAAACAAATGGTTGTGTGGTTCCTCTCCTACTCACTCACTTTATATTTCTATAATTTTTTATCTAGTTTCCAGGAGCACAAGGTCATTAGTAATGTGCCCCACGACTCTCCTTAGATTAATCAGACAAGCCAAAATTGGGGGAGATCTGAACAAAGCCTTAGAGTCTAGTTGATAGTAAGAATATGAAATGGATATGACTCATTGATGTAATATGGTCTTCAAAAAGCTAAATCTGGTGTTTGAATGCATAGAAATATGTTAGGTTTTAGAACATAAAATTTCCATTTTGGTAGATGAAAAATGTTGAATAAAGGTAATTTCATAAGGTTCATAGTCTGTAGAGTGAGATGGAAGCAGAAAAACCTCACTTTGCTCTGTTCTGCTGTACTAAGCTTATACTTTAAGTAATCATTCAGTTCTTGATGCCATACAAATAAAGACGGTAGTGGACAAAAAGAGACACATATATTCAGTATATAACAACCAAGCGGGGAGGGGACTTTAAGACATGTCTGGTTAATGGGGGAAAAAATAAAGAGACTCTTTAACTTGGAGGTGTTAGCAGTCTTTTAGTCTTTAAAAGATAGGTGCAAAAGACAAAATTTTTCTGTGTGTGTATATATATATACACACACACACATATATTTAATGCAATATATGACTAAGTAGTTCATGTAAGTGACAGTAGTAATAGTGACTAAGAAGTTCAGAAAAAGATTCAGATCTGTGTGAGAAGGAACTTTTTGAATGGAGCTGTCCAAAATTTAAAGGTGCCTTGTCAGCTACTTGCAGTGTTCCATTGCCAGGGATGTTCAACTCAAGCAGCACCAGGTGGTAGGTCTAGGACACTGGCTGTCTACCTAGGGTGAGTTTGTCTCCCAGGGGACATTTGATAATGCTTCCAAATGTGTTTGATTGTCACAATTTTGGGGGTTGGTGGGAGGGTGCTATTGGCATCTAATAAATAGAAGTCTGAGATGTTTCTAAACATCAAACAATGCACAGAACAGCGCCCTCACTGTAAGGAATTACCCAAGCCGAAATTGAGAAATCCTAGTCTAAACAGTTTGATACAGATGTTTAATTCCTAACATCCCTCTAGCTGGGGAGAAAAAAGTGAAATTGATCTATCGGAACAATGGTTATGTAGGCAATTGTTTATAATGACATTTTAAAAAGAATGTTAATGATATGCAGACATGTAAATTTTTAAACATATAACATTAAACATAAAAAAGAATACATCTCTGTTTTATAAATATATCAAAATATTGAGTGGTTAAGTCTGATCAGTGAGGTTATTCATGCTTTTGTTTTCCTTTTTTCTCTATTTTCCAAGTAGCTATAATATACCAGTCCTGCTTTTAAATTCAGAAGAAGAAAAAAAGAATCTAAGTTGAATTTTTAAAACCTAATATGTCCCTGAGGACTGAAAGGCACGTGGTAATAAGAATAACCATAATAGTAACTTCAATTTAGCCGGCAGCATACGGGGAGACAGGCCCACTCATTCACTCCCGGTCAGAATGTAAATTGTTATAACCCCTTTGGAAGACAATTTGGCAATATGACTGCAGAACTTCAAAAATATTCATATCCTATGACCCAGTCATTCCAATTTTGGGAAGCTAGCCTAAGGAAATAATCAAAAATAGGCACAAAGATGTTCATTTAAGCATGATTTATAATAGTCAAAAATTGGATTTATAACGGCTACAAATTGAAAACAGTCTTAATTACTAGAAATAGGTGAATGTTTAACTAAATTATAATAAATCCATATGATGTAACACATAGCCATTGAAAACAATATTTACAGCTACTGATGGTGGGGGAAGAAACTTAAGATGCACGAATAACTGTGAAAAATAAGGGTCCAAAATAAATAAAAAGGATAACCCCCAAAATGTAAGTATACAAAGAAGCCATGATGTTTGGAAGGACATGTGTGAAAGTCTTAACAGAAAGTAAAGATCTTTAGGATATGAGATATGAGTGTTTAAAAATTTTTTTCTTTATATATTTAGGACCTTTTCTAATTGTATAAAATGAAAAACATAAATTTTATAAACAGACAAAAACTTTAATATTTGTCAAATGCCAAATCTGAGTCCAAAGCCATTGTCCATTTTAAGAAAATCATCTGATTCAACATCACATCTGCTTTTCAAGAGAGCACCATGCCCATTTCACAGAAGAGAAACTTTGGCCCAATATTCCTCAGTCTCCATGTTTTAACTTAGATATTGTTTCCTCCAGGAGGCCCTCATTGACCTTCCAATTCTGGTTAAATTACTCTTTCTCTGAGTTCTCATTACTCTACTGATTATGTGTATATAAAATATATATAATATGTATATTATATGTTGTGCATATATATATGCACTGTGTGTGTTCGTGTGTGTGAATATATATATATATATATATATGTTGTGCCTAGCAAGTGTATGACACCAAATATCCATAAATTGAATGAATGAATGAATTAATAAAGAAATGAATAACTTACCCAACCTGGTAAGTGGCAGGGCTGGCCAGGTCAGTGCAACTTCAAAGTCGGTGTTGTCACTGAATACTCCAGATGGATTGCAGAGAAGACCAAAGTTCATGTCTCGGCACCTTTTCCAATGTACAGGACTTATTGTTGGGACAGAGTAGTGCCTGGCCTAGAAGTTAAACATTCATCCAGCTAGCTATTAAGGCTTGAATGCCTTCAAAGAACAGCATGGATTTTTCTGTGAATTGTGAGTGTTTTCGCAATGCTTACCGCGGCAGCTGGTAATGATTATTGCTCCTGTTTCCCTTTGAATTTCATGTTCGTTTACTTAACAGGGCATTGCTAATCTAGAAGAAGGGAGTGGGTGAAGAATCCCATTTGTAAAGAGGATAACAGGTTAATGAAAAGAAGCAGAGGTATGTGTAGGTGATAGTGTTTCTACAAGGCTCGGTTCAATTGATATGATTTAAAGGCAAGCCTTGGCTGGCTGGTCATAATAAGGGCCACATTATGGAGGGGATTTACGTGGCAATTACCATGGTCCTTGCTAGTGGGATACAATGTTTGAGGGTTCCCTGGATACTTAAGATTAATGTCTGAATCAGTAGTGTTATTGTTGCAAGATCTTAGTGTGACGGGAGCCATTTGAGGCACGAATTTTTATCCCTTATCAGAACGTAAAATACCTCATAGTCTGCAAGAACACCGATGACTATGGCCTGAAGTTGCCCTAGAAGAGTTTAAGTGTCCTGTTGATTGTTTTTTTTTTTTTCCTTTTCCTTGGCAACTAGAATGCATAAATGAGTCTAGAGCTACTTTTGCTCATCTAGGTAATATGACTGAAATGGGAATTATACATGTTCAATCATTTAGAGAAGAGGGACTAAAAATCATAGACCTATAGCAAATCAAATAATTATAGAGAATCTACCATGTAAATGACTGCAATTAAGGACTTCTTCATGTACCCCAGGCCCGATTCACAGCCTCTGGGGGCAAACTCACCATGATTTTTCCCTTACAATATTTATTAAGAATGATGATCCTGAACCTCAAGGAGCCAAGGGGAATTTTTGGATTCCTGCCAGGTATGTACCTGGCCAAGTTTAATTTGGTGAATCAACAATTCCCAGGAACCATATCATGAGTACTAAGAGAACAAATTGATTTATCTAGTGGTATGTTTCTCCAACCTAGTTATCTGTGCAAAAAAAAGTGCAGTGGACATGGCACACGTTCTAAGAAGTTCTCCTCCAAGGAAGTGGTCAAAATATGTAATGCTTATTTATTATTCATTTTGAGACCCAGATTATTCAGTCAAGGGGATCAATACCTTACTCCTCTTCCCCAGAAGCCTCACAAATAAAGTCTTAACACCATCTCAACAAAAATAAGATAGGGACTTGGACATGGAGAATATGCCTGTCTCACAGATTCCAAGCAATCAGGTAGAGTGTTGAGAAATGCTATTGAAACAGGAAGTTCCCGCTAAAGGTGTTGGTGAGATTGGGATGCCAGTGCAGACTGATACAATCTTTGGACACGAACACATAACATGTAAGTGTGTGAATCCTGTTCTTGTCTATAATGACATCTTGCCACTAAATCCTTGAGAACAAAAAAAATAATATATATTAGCTGAACTGTTTGCTAAAACCCCAATGTAGAACTCAGTAGAACAGACAGGACTACGTGGAAGAGTCCTTTTTCCTGGACAGGGTATTGCCAACTAGCCTCCAATTAAAGCAGGGCAGAGCCATAAAACTATTATAATCCAGGGGAAACTGGATACGGGGCCTTTTCATTTTGAAAGCAATATCCAAATCTACCCAGAAAGTCTAATTAAATCCTTATGGATCTACTTCTGATTAGCTGCTATCCAATTAGCATTCTGAAATCTGAATGCTCAGATTATCCCTCATTCCCATCTTGGTGGAGGGACAGGGGGAGTAAATTAGAGGAACAAAAGAACAAAAAAGAGGCTTTGAACTTCTGCTAGAAACCAGTATCACAAATCTAGAATGACAAGCCAAAACCAAGATATAGTTGGTCTGGGGCAACCGTATCCTTCATTTTCTTATTCATTCATTAATTTACTCATTTATCAGGTGGACATTCGCAGGGCACCAGTGATGCTCTCAGGCACCATGTTTGGTGATGAGTTACCAGATGGTCTTAGCAGGTGAAAAGACTGGGAGCCCACTGGGAAGCATACAAAAATTATTCCGCAGCTATCAGATCAAGGGGGAGGTTAGTAAACCTGTTGGACCTTAAAGTTTCTTTACTTTTGTAAGTATAAAAACTGAGGTCAAGATAGAGTTTGGGATAATGGATGCAGCCATAGCCAAAGAATGAGTCTAGTGTCTATAGACAAGTTGTGATATTTGGAATTTTCCATGTGCAAACACGCACGCACACGCATGTGTGCACACACCACACCACGCACTCCTCACCTTTGCCATTTTCATAGGGAAACATGAAGAAATAAGTATATGGATTTTGGAACTGGACAGTGTTTTGTTTCAGACCCATGTTCGCTTGCTAGCTATGTGATATGTGACTTTGGCAACTTGTTTATCTTTTCTGGGAAAACAAATACTTCTAGGGGTGCAGTAAGGAATAACTAGGAACAGTGGAAGGTGTGCCTGGTACAAAGCCTGGGGTGTAGATGCCATTTAATAAATGATGGTTTTCTTTCTCCTGAATCTTGAGAGTAGATCCAATCTATTGTTTATTCTTTACAATAGGCATGGTAGAGTAAAAGGAACAACGGAATAGAGGGAGGAAGGGAAGAAAAAAAGAGAAAAACCATAAGGCCAGGTGTGGTAGCTCACGCCTGTAATCCTAACACTTTGGGAAGCTGGGGAGGGTGGACCAAGAGGTCAGGAGTTCGAGACCAGCCTGACCAATATGGTGAAACCCCATCTGTAGTAAAAATACAAAAAAAAAAAAAAATTTAACTGGGTGTGGTGGCACATGCCTGTAATCCCAGCTACTGGGAAGGCTGAAGCAGGAGAATTGCTTGAAACTGGGAGGCAGAGGTTGCAGTGAGCTGAGATTGCACCACTGTACTCCAGTCTGGGTGACAGAGTGAGACTCCCGAAAGAAAGAAAGAAAGAAAGAAAGAAAGAAAGAAAGAAAGAAAGAAAGAAAGGAAGGAAGGAAGGGAAGGAAGGGAAGGAAGGGAAGGAAGGGAAGGAAGGGAAGGAAGGGAAGGAAGAAAGAAAGAGAAAAGCAACCATAAGACGAGCAAGAAGCTAAGTTTACAAATAAATGTAATCCATACTTCTCAACATCAGGACAGGCCCTTGATGCTTAGATTCCAGGTCTCTTCTTGCGAATGCGATGTCAACACTTATCCAATGGTGCGTTTAAGAGCACCAAGTTTTTAAAAAAGACAAATGTCGAAAAGAAATGCCATTTATCATCAAGCGCCATTATTAAACACTAGCTTGTTGGCATATCTGTAATTCTGGTTGTTATTTTGCTAGGTGGAGAGGGCAGAATTTTGGAAAGTATCCAGGCCACACTCTTGTTTCAGAATAGTAATTACAAAAGCCACAATGTATTGGTACTTAGACTCATCATATATTTGTCCTTTTATTTTAAATACAAGGATGGAAGTATTTCTAGCCTAATTTTCCAGCTAAGAAAATCAAGGATAAAAAAATGTTCATGTGTTGTTACTTTATCCTTAGTACCCCCCTGGGAAGTAGGTATAATTAGCCTTATCTTAGAGATGAGAATACTGAGGCTCAGAGAGGACTGTCCTATAACCAGAAAGAGGGTGTGTTAGGATCTGAACCCATCTGATGAAAGGCTATGCTCTTAATTAATAGCCTTGCAAGGACAGATGTAGGTCATGGGATACCTGGGGAAGGTAAATGCTCTGTTCTGTTACAACTTAGCAATAGCCTTTGGCCCAAAATAAGACTGGACATTGACTTTCATGGATGAAAGTCCGCATTCCTAACATGGATTCATTCAGAAGCACCCAGATTTCACAAGAGGAAATGATGAGGCATTTTTCTGAAGTGTTGAAATTGTGCACTTTGTCAGTCACAAACAAACCTAAAAAAAAAATGCTTTGAAAATTCCTCAAAGGTAAAAGGTAGCCTTTCTTCTCCCGTAGTTCTGACATAGTCCCAAAAGGAAACAAAAGCTTGCATAATTCTAGCCCCAGTGATTCTTCTTTCCTTCTTATTAACTACAAATCTTCACCACATTTTTTCTTACTAATTAGTTAAATGCTTAAGCTCCTGAGTCACTGAGTTGTCTACCGGTTAGAGCTTGTTCTAGCTCTTCCACCCTGAAATGGAACTTGCAAGGAATTAGGCCCTCTAAAGATCCCACATTCAAGTCGTGAAAACAAGCCAACAATGAAATCAATCACTGCCGAGAAGGGTGGACAAGCACAAGCATTAAGACCCACTACTGCTGAGTAGATATGCCTTTAGATATGCTGCCAATGGGAAGAAGAGAGAAAAATTATGTTTATTCATTTATAAATGTGTGCATTCTTGCCTCCAAAGGTCCTGATTTCACACTGGTCCATTTGGGTTCTGTTTTCTTTGCTGCATTCAGGAACACAGTTGTATTTCATCTACTGCTTGAGAATGCAGAGGAGCTTGTCCCCAGCAGTGATGGAGCCAAACATAAAGCCAATTACTTTTCCCTGGGTGGCTAATGGTGGCTCCAAGAAGCCAGAGGTTGGTCACAGCCATATGATCCGAGAGAATAGACCATGCACTTCTGGAGGCTTGACTTGACTTTCACCAAAAGCATGCACAGAACGTGGAACTTGGCCTCCTGTAGAAAAGGCATGTCTTCAGCTTAGGTTATTCCTTTCTTGATGCTCACCATGATGTCAGGCTCCTGGCAGGAGAGCCATGAATAACTGTCATGTAAACCACAGGAGAAAAGCTATGAGTAGAATTCGGTATCTATACTTATTAAAAAAAAAAAACAAAAAAAAAAAACCACAACCTTTAGTATGAATGTATGACGTTCTACTGATTGGCCCTAAACACTTTTCCAAAGTTTACCTCCACTTTACTCATCAGCAGTGCAGCTGCCAGAATTCTCACTGTTCCCAAGCAGCCATTTTCTCTCAGGCTTCTGTAGTTTACATTCTCCACCCTTCCTTTGTCACCAGGTATCATCTAAAAATCATACCTGATTATGTCACCTACATGCACATGCACATGCACATACAAGGACATACACACACCCCTCATTAGTCTGGATCTCCCAGTTTGCACATAAAATGAAGTCCAGGCCTGTTAACATAGCACGTAAGACCTTCCTTAGTCGGCCTCCAAAACGGCCCATCCAGCCTCATTTCTACTCTCCCTCCTTCATCTTTTTCCTTACTGATGTTACCACAAAATTCTCTTATACTCCTCATCATTTCCAAAGGAGACCAGGCCTGGACTCAGTACCTTTGTGTACTGCTGCTTTGCTACCTGCTCTTATCCTCGCCTTTATCTCTATGAAGCAAACTCTTTCTCATCCTTCAAGAGCTAGTTCAAATATCCTCCTCTGGGAAGCCCTTTCTGAAGCCCACAGATGGAGTTAGTTATACCCTTTACTGTGGGCACACCAAGGAAAAACAGCTTTACTCGTGTGCATGTCTCACTGTGTTATAATAGCTTACCTGCCTGTCTCACCATTAGACTGTGTACTTCTAGAAGGCAGAAATCTTTTTCTAATGATGTCTTATTTCCCAGAACCTAGAACAATGCATATTAGAAAGGGTTGTTTAGTGTATATGTTTAGAATAAATGAGTGCCTTTGGTGACTTGGCATTTGATGGACAATCTTGGCCATCCTAAAGGGTTCCATATACCCTGCATTGCCATGAGCTTTATTATTGGCTTTTAGAACATCATCCTCCCGCTTTGAATAAATGGTCTAGCAGACAACAAAGTCCTGAGGAACAGAAAACATAAATGTTAGCTCCAGGAATCACCAGCATCTCATACTTACTCAGGATAATAGAGGATGCAATGAGGAGCTGAAATGATTATCTAGTTTCCTATACATGGTAGATCCTGAGTAACCGGCTCAGCAAATCATATTTATCCTTTGAAGTTGAGAACTAACCCTACACATCTGAAACAGGACCAGGTACTCTCTAGATCTTGTTTCTGTTTGGAGAATCCTGGTCCAAGAATGTCAAGGCCAAAAAGACTGCCAATATCAATCACTCTATTTTAGAGACGACAACATTGAGACTTGAAAAGGAAAAGAACCAGGAACATGAATAAAGGCAACCAGCTAACAAATATGCCACAGATAATGGTAGAAAACCCTCCACTGCATAGAAGAAAGAGGGTGTTTGTTGAAGGTTCTGGGTTTTCTCTATTTGCCCAATAAACAGATGCAGCTCTGAGCCACTCCACTCTGCAGTAGATCCTTGACCCTTCTGTGAGAAAGAGCAGATCTAAAAAGCTGTCTTGGGCCTTGGCAGCTCTCACTGTGCTTATAGAACATTGACATTTTTGTTAGGGGTGACTAAGAGAGAAGATTTGCATTGGTTAGAAATTAGTCAGATGGCATTTCCTTAGGCTTTGCTTTCATTTCTCAGTGAAACGTTGTGTAGGAAGCATTTGATTTTCCTGTTAGATTACTTTATTAATAATCTATAGTTATTGGCTAGTTTCCAGAAGCCTAAGGCAAGAGAACTTGATAATGAAGGATACCCTAAAAACCAGAGATCTTTGGGCAGACACTCACTTGGGGCATTAGGAGATCTCATTACAAGTCCTGGATCTTGATTTTCCCCTTTGTAAAATGAAGGACTTTAACCAGGTACTCTGTGGGTCCTGTTTCTGCTTGGAGAATTTTTAAGACCTCAGAGTCTATCTAGAATTGTTTTTTACTGAGCACAGTTCCCTCATGCATCCTGTATGTGCTCATTTCTCAGGACACAATGATAACAAGATGGGCTTCGTTCCTGCCATCATGGAGTTTTAGCCCAGTGGAGAAAACAGATAATACTATTGGAAAACCCACACTGAAGAAAGATTGTTACCAATCATTATGAACGCAGTGAAAAAACAATGAGGCTCTGAGGGTTACAACTACACAGTATAATGAATTACACAGAGGGGATGTTCAACTTAGATCAAGGGCCAGGGTGCCTTTTCTTAGGAGGAGGTTTGTAATCGGAAACCTAAAGGATAATAACATCTAGTCATAGCCTATATCATGGCTCATGGCCTGTAATCCCAGCACTTTGGGAGGTCGAGGTGAGAAGATCACTTGAGCACAGAAATTCTAGACAAACTTGGGCAAGATGGTGAGACCCTGTCTCTACAAAAAATAATTAAAATTAGCTGGGCGTGGTGGTGCATGCCTGTGGTCCCATCAACGTGAAAGGCTGAGGAAGGAGGATTGGTTGCACCCAGGAGGTCAAGGCTGCAGTGAACCTTGATCATGTCATTGCACTCCAGCCTGGGAGACAGAGCAAGACTCTGTCTCAAAAAAAAAAAAAAAAAAAAAAAGTTAAGACTTGAGCATTTCAGGGAGAAGGAAAAGAGTGTGCAGGAGACTGAGGTCAAGAAAAGTTTGGCCTGTCTGAGAAACCAAAAGAAGGAAAGGAGAGAAATGTCAGTAGAGTTCAGTGAGCAAGGGTGCAGATGGGGGATTATAAAATATGAGGTGTGAAAGAGGGGCAGGTGAAGAAAGATCAAAATTGAGGTTTCAGTATTATGTGGGGAGATAACCTAATTTGGTTTACATCTTAACTCCATTATTCCAGTGACCATTTGGGAAATAACCTGAATTAGGACCAGCAGAGAGGCAGGGAGAAAATTTAGGAGGCTTTCACAGTAGACCCAGTCAGAGATAATGGTGATCAGGTGGAGATGGAAGGAGATACATATGTTTGGTTGGTATTTTGGAAAAGACTTTGATAGAATTCCCTGATGGACTCATACTTGGGTAATCATTGAAGAGCAAGTCACTGTGTTAGGGGCTGGATGAGATGAGTATACAAAAGTAAAGAGAACATGATCTCTGGCCAAGACCTTGAGAAGCTCAGAGTTCATGTAATTTTCATAAAATTCTAGTAAGTAAGGGTTACAGCAGCAATGAGATGTTCTTTTGCTTTCAGAACAGATGAGGCCTCCATGAATGGGGAGTAAGAAGAAAAGGTTTCACAAAGGAGTAGGCCTGTGAGCTGGGCCATGAAGGTTGGGTTCTGATCTAACAAGCAGAGCAGGGGGAAAGCCCTCAAAGCAGCAAGAGCAAAGCTGCATGGTGTGAAGATTGCATGGGATTCAGAACTATGAGCAATGGTAGACTCGTGCCAAAGCACAGTGTGTAAGGAAGACAGGGCTGGAAACATATGCTGAGGTCTGACTGTGAGCGTTTGAAGCCCCCCTGAGAGGTCTGCACTCATTAAGAATTTCAGAGAAACATGATTAGTTCTACAATTGGAAAAATAATTTTGGTGCTAAGAACTAGTAAGGTATAAGATCAGCCTAATCACAGAGTGATTTGAAGTTGAAAAGAGTTTATAAATTATTCTTTAAGAAATCTCTGTTATTGAGGTGTGAGGCAGAGCCAGTACATAATGTCTATGTTCTGAACCAACTGAACGGGGAAACAAAAGGCTAACATTAGTATCAGGCACTTGTAGAGCATTTACCTTGTGCCAGGCAACATTCTGAATGCTTTATATACACTAGCTCATTTAATCCTTTCAACTCTAGCTTGATAGGTAACACAGCAGGGATTTGAATCTTAGGTGTTTGAGGTCATTGTCCATGCACTCACCTGTATCATTTTTCTGTCTCTTTCTGCAAACGTAAGATAAAAATATTACCTTCATTCTAGAAAACACCCCCTTGTAGAATAGGTTTATACCTTCAGGCATGTAGACTTTCCAATCCAAACTCCAGAAGTAGACAGATACCCACCAGGACTAGGCAATGCAGGAAAATCTCAGGCTTCAGCTGGGACTGTTTCATACAATTGCCTGCATGGCCAGAAACAAGGGTGAAGGCATGCACTCTGTGAGCAGCCCATTTGTGGACAGTGGGTCATGGGACTGAAGGAACCATGTTACACATGTCTGAGTTTTCCTTCTAACCTCAGAAACCATATTGAACACTCCTCCCTGGGGGAGAAGTGAGTGAGCAGGTGGAGAGACGATAGTAATGTTAGTATGGTGGAACTTCTTTCCCATAGATGGAAACACTGAGGGCTAAGAAGAAGGGCCTCTCCTCTAACATGTGTTATCTAGCAAGGCTGGTACTATTTAAGAAGGATATATAGTCTAATGTAATAGAATACAATATGCCTAGCTCTAAAATTATGTTGGGAAAAAAAATCAACGTTATGATGTGCTATATTCAGTCAATGAGTAAATATTTCTGTGCCTGCCACATGCTCAGCATTATAATTAGAGTCACCATGAAAAATTCTTATCCGTGATCCTTTATGCTATCAAAGCCTAAATTCCCCACTTAACCAAGAATCCTAGATAATTCCCAAAAAACAAATTTATTATTCGTTTCTATGGTTGTATGTTTGTCAAAAGTTGAAAGATTAATAGAAATAAGAACAATTTAGACTAGAAAAGCCATAGGCTTATACAAATGCTAGCATCAGCACATTCCAAAACTGCCTGACCCATCCCTTGATAGTATGTGTGATTGCTGTCACAAAACTAGCAGTTAGAATCCTTTGTAACTGAGAATATAAACCCAGTTTAGAAATATGTCTTTACTAAAAGGTGGAAACTTAGAAACGGAAATGGATTTACCACAATGAACTAGAACTAAATGTACCAACACAGGCTCAAAACACTATAAGATAGTTTTTCAAATTTATTTAAAATTAAGAAAAGAAAACTGGGTAACATTAAATCACAGACAGTTGAGAACACTGGGGTTACATAATATTAACATATAATTACAAGATCATTTGTGATAAACAGAAAATTTAAAAAAAGAAAAAGGATAAAAAATTAAAAAAGAAAAACAAAAATAGAAACAAAAAAAAGAACAAAGTGAAATGAGAAAAAAAATTGATCAATGGCAAATCACTAGAGATAAATCATTTTGTACAGATTTCCCTACTGAAAAAAATAACAATAATTATAACACCAGCTAAGCCTCCTTTCTTCTTTCGATTTTTGTGAAAAACCACAATAAGATGTATCTCTAGATGGTGTGCTTGCCAGAATCTTTGCTGTTTCTTAGGCGAAAGATCATTGATAAGAATCTGGTGTGGAAAACAGTCAAAGAAGCATTGCAGCTCAATACAAAACAGTGGCAGGGAGGATCCATGGAATTAGGAGTCAGCAGTCATTATTCTACTACCTGCTAATCTTCTATGAGCTTTGTCAAGTCATTTAAGCTTGGTACCCACCAGTTTCCTCATCCGAAAACTAAGAAAAGTTGTTTCAAATTGTCTAAGTCCATTCCAGCTTGATCATACTAGTATCTTATGTGCAGCTTCTTAAAGTCCAGTTCACACCTCTGTCAACTCCCTGAATAATATGACTTCAAAAAAAAAAAAAACCTGTAGTTTGGTTATACAAATTATGTCCACTCATCTCATATCCACAGCTGCTATCAATATAATAAATTGGCAGTATCTGTAGTATCACTTATTAATAAAATGAAGTTTTTCTGACATACACGCAACCCAGACTATTAGGTCATTATCTCAATAATCCCTTAGCATAGGGGAAAGGGCAGAAAACACTTTCATTTTCTGTCTTGAACATTAGCGAGCCACAGTCCATATAATCTAATTAAAATAACAAATGAATATATCTATAATTGACCTGTGTCTGTTTCTCCAAGCCAAAGGGTAAGTCAGATATACGTGATTTTAAAATCTCTTGTTATTTTCAATATAAATTGTTCAGCTAAGTATCTAACAAATTGAAAGAATTAAAATGTTAATATCCAGAGCAATAATCTAAAACCTACTAGTCATCTACAATATAAAATGTCAGATTTTAAGGAAATTTCAGAGCTTATTTTACACAATTCTTTCACCTTTATGGTTGAAATTTTAATTTTGCCACTTCTTTTTATGAAGATCAGGAAGTTACAAAGACAAAAAGGTAACCTTATAGCTCAACAGTAAAGAATTAAAGGTGTTAAATAATGTACCAAGATAAATCAGTTTCTGGCATCATGAACTTTGTCACTTGGACTTGAAAACTGGTGGTCGTAGGATAGAGCCTAAAAATAGGTCATTAATCCTAATATATATATATTATATATATATGAAAGATATATTATATCTATAAAAGATATATATATGAAAGATATATATATATACACAGAGAGAGAGAGAGAGAGAGAGAGGCAGAGTCTCGCTCTGTTGCCCAGGCTGGAGTGCAGTGGCGTGATCTCCGTTCACTGCAACCTCCACCTCCTGGTTCAAGCGATTCTCCTGGCTTAGCCTCCCGAGTAGCAGGATTACAGGTGTGAGCCACCACATCCAGCTAATTTTTGTATTTTTAGTAGAGATGGGGTTTCACCATGTTGGTCAGGCTGGTCTTGAATTCCTGACCTCGTGATCTGCCCGCCTCGGCCTCCCAAAGTGCTGGGATTACAGGCATGAGCCACCACGCCCAGCCAATCCTAATTAATATTGATTACAAATTATTAAAAGTCACTCAAATTGTAATTATAACATTCTTATACCAACCATTCTCAACAACATAATATCTGCCAAAAAGTAATTAACAAATACTCCCAGTGTTCTTGTTGCTGAAGGAAGTGGGATGAGAAAAGGAGACATTTAAAGGTACCCTACAGAAAGTATAGATTCATTTTTCTATGATATAGGGTGTTTATTTTTAATGTGGACTACACATTGGAAGTAGTATTTCTTGATTTAAAAAAAAAAACTGGGAATAATTGCTTACTGCCAGAAAGCAGAAAATATAAATCTAATAAAGAAACAAGTAGCCCTACAAGAAACAGCAAACACAGACTCAACATGTATGAGAGAGACAGGGTCTGCAATTAAGATGACCAACTATTCCGGTTTCTCCAAGACTGTCCAGACCTTCTCCCACATCTCCAGAAACCCCTCCATTGTAGGTAAACCAGGTTGGTTGGTCACCTAAGCTGCAGCATCTTGCTGCCATTCTGTAAAAAGCAAAGACGAGAAGGTTTTAATTGGTAACCCAAGCCTGGAGAGCTAGCCACACCTAGCCAGTATGGACAATGCAAGTCAAGAGAAGTGCTGGACCTACTGAAAATAAATAACAGGACCAAAATGAGATAGACCCCTTACCCATGCTGGTAAAGAACAGTAGCCAGTGTTTAGTAAGGGAGGACCAGTGCCTAAATTGAGAACGCATTACATGTTCTCTATAGTGTCCTCTGTGTCTGTATATGAAGCCAAATTGATAAATGCCTGATTCTGAAGGCATGAGTCCATCCTCCGCCCAGGCAGACACAGAACATTTACCAGAGCACATTTTCCTGCTGACTCCTGTTCCAATGGGAACACAGAATCTGCTCAAGAAATGGTTCTAGACCAGCGGTTTTCAAACTTCAACGTGTATTGGAATCACTTTGTGGAAATGCTGATTTGATATTTTGATTAGGGGAATGTTGGCAGGGAACCTGAGATTTTGCATTCCTAACAAGCTCCCAGGTGATGCCCACATACCACACTGTAAGTAGAAAGGCTGTGAGCTCCAGTAATCAACCAAGTTGGGAGGCTGATTACTGAAGATGAAAGATGAAACCTATTTGACATACCCAACCTATAGTAAACTACCTACTCATAGGGCTGCTCTGAGGGTTAACTGAAATAAGCCACACAACGCTCCTAGCACAGTGCCTAACATCTAAACCACATATAGTTTCCATGCCCCAAATGATGGGTTCAATCACTCTTATTAGTAGTCTTGTAAATGCAATTTATATGAAAACTTCAGAAAGCCTGGTTTGTAGAAGTCAGTGAGAAGAAGGGGGTTATTAATATATATACACTCAGTTCTGACTCACACAAAGAACAAGGCTTCTGCTCAACAGAATTCAGAGGAGGTCTACTCTAGTGCAGGGCTTCCCAGCCCTGGTTGTACGGTGGTATCACATGGATATCTTGGAAAAGACATGAATGCCATTACCTCACCCCCGATCAATTGAATCGGAATCTCTGGTAGTCAGGTCCAGGCTTTCCAGAGTACAGAAAATTTGCAGGTTATTCTAAAGTGCAGTCAAGTTTGAGAGACACACACATAAGGAAACTAGAGCTCCCTGAGTTCTGAGGTTGACTCTCAGCTCTGCTTTGACAAACTTTCTGTACCCCATTTTCCTAATTTGTAAAATTAGAGTAATGGAAATAACAGTAATGTCTATCTCAAAAGGCTAAATAAATCAATTTATGTGAAGCCCTTATTACAGTTTAATTTATGACTATGCTACATTTGGCCCTACCAGAATGGATAGGTGGTACATGACTATTACTATCAATATCTAAGACCTAGTACCTAACTAAGAATTAATTCTACAGAATTCTGTATTTAGACCTGTTTGTATTCAGATGCTATATCTTATACAAGCATTATTTTAGGCATAGTAATATGACAGTTTAACATATTGTAAGCACATACTGTTTATCAGGCATAAATACATATTATGTGCTAAATGCTGTACTATTAATATATGAAAGGCAAAAGAATAGGATAGGAAACAGATTCAAACATGAATTGTGGTTCTACCATTTACTGTATATGTGACCTTGAGCAAGGTGCTTTTCTCATCAGCAGCCTATTTCCCTATCTGTCAACAAGAATGACGGTAATACCTACCACTTAAGGATTATTTCAAAGAATGAATGGATATGATCAATGTAAAGAATCTGGTATAGCACTTGACACTGAATAGGGGCTTACTAAGTGCATTTCTCTACCCTATCCATGTGTTTTGGGGGTACAGGAATGAATAAGATACCCCCAGTTTCCATAGTCTACTAGAGAATGTAGGACACAGACATACAAATTTCATTGCTTCTCCTTTAAAATCCTTGTA
Source organism: Theropithecus gelada (assembly GCF_003255815.1). NCBI lineage: Eukaryota > Metazoa > Chordata > Mammalia > Primates > Cercopithecidae > Theropithecus > Theropithecus gelada. Next base: position 129,529,905 of record NC_037676.1, read on the forward strand.
TTAGAGATGTACAATGATAAAGAGCTAGAGTCTATTTATAGGCAATAGGAAGTTCATTATGTTTATGTGCTCCGTTCCTTGATATGGTACATCTGGGAATTTTATTTTTTTCTATGTGCATGGTTAGCCATTATTTTGATTTTTGGTAGGTTTTATACTTGTTACAGTTTTGAAAGTAGACATGATTTGGCAGATGTTTAGAGTAGTAGGTGTGCGTTGCTTTTGATGTCTTTGAGAACACAGAGTCCTCGAGGGCTTGGATGGCTTTCTATAGTTGTATTCTCTAACTAATAGCTATGCAGTTCATGAGCGTTAAACAATGTCACTCCAAGTTACATAAGAGGCTATTTCACAGGATGCAGAGGGAGTTAGTGTAAGAAAAAACTGCACATTCCACATGGATCTTGTTCCACCCCACTCGACAAGGGGCAAAAGTGACTGAGAAGCTCATAGGGGATTCTGGAATGAATTTTATAATCTTCGTAGAACTTGAAAGATGTATTGACCCTACCAATTCCCTGAAAAACTGATGATGGCTAATAATAATGATTCATTCGAAACGCTAATGCCTACTCAAGACTCAGAAGATGGGTTGATCACATTTACATTCCTAACTAGATGTTTAATTGCATTGAAATACTATTTAACATTTAAGTGACACTGTAATTTACAAATAAATATTTCTACCACCATTTGAGTGGTGATTAAATCATGATTATTTGATTCACACATCATTCTGTGTACTATTACTATCCCATTTTACAGATGAGCAAGTCAAGTCAAAGAATTCATAAGTAATCAAGGCACAGGTATTCATCTATTCAACAGCAGCAGTACCTATGAGCCCCAGCCATGTCTCATGTCCTCTAACTATACTTTTCCCACGAAATATTGGCCATGTTGGGCAATGTGTGTTGCTACTTGCCTGTGTGTCAATTTCTTTATCTCTTAACTCACTTCACAGTGAAAATATGATAAAACGAAGCTAATTAAGAAAGGAAATTCTGGAATAAATAAAGTTCTGTATAAGCCTAGAATATTATGGTGTTTCAGGAAATGTGGAAGTGGACCAGAATTAGGTGTGTGTACAAGTAAACCCACCACCCTCATTGAAGCCTACAAACCAGGCACTCTGAAATTTTCATTATTTTTTGGTTAACACTGCATTTCTAAAAGCCTCCTGGAACATTTTACTTCCAATTGCCAATTCTTTAAAATCCTCTTGGGTTGAGTCCAAGCTTGAAAAATTTCATCTGAAAATGAATGTTTTTTTTTTTTTTTTTTTTTTAACATTCATAAAGTTCAGGGCATAAAGTACTCTTTCACAGAGAATAAAAACAAAGTTTACAGTGGAAATCGTGTCATAGACAGGCCATGGGGCACTTTTCTCCCTAGCCAATCAGCCAGAGCTGGGTAAGTGAAGGATGGAATCTGGCCTCAGGGAAAAGCCTTTTAGGGTGGACCCATCCCCCTCTATGAGGCTGCTCCTGCTAACTATGCTGTGAGCGTCCTGGGCTTGCAATGAACTCAGAATTCCCATCTGAAGTTTGACTTTATTTCACCATACATTGTGAAAGGGTGACTTCTCCAATCATCCAAAGGAAACATGGTCTCCTTAGCAAGACTGGACTAAACCAGCCTAAAGCCATTAAACCTGAAATCCAGTGCTGTTAACAAGGTGGAACAAGTGAGCTCCATGCCAACTGGTTTTCAGCCCCAGGTAGACTCTATTTAAACAGGCTGTGAACTCTTTCCACCACCTCCATTCTTTAATGCTTCTTAGTGAATTTAAGACAAGTGATCCCAAGCCACAGTGATGGCTTAGGAGCTGGCAATAGGAAGCGTATTGAAATGAAGTGTTCCCTTAGCTGCCTACTCTTCACCCATATTATGCTGCAACTGTAGTGAACCACCTACAGATACCCACACATGCTGTGCTCTCTGTTGTCTTCGTGCTTTTGAACCTGAGAAGCCCTTCTGTGAATTTTCTCCCTCATGGCTCCATCACCACACTCACCTCTCTTTCTGGTTCAGGACACAGGTCAGATCCTTCCTTTTCCCTTAGTCCTTGCACTATTCTGCAAGATCTCAGGTCTGCACTCACAACACACACTATGTTTGCTTCCATTTCAGCCCTTCTCTTCCCATTACTTGCCTGTATTTTTCTGCGTTCAACCAGTTATGAATTCTTTAAACATTTGGTACATTCTACTCTACAAAGTTTGAATAAAGAATGACATATGTAAAAGCCATTCACTGTTGTTTAGGTGGTAGAAAACTAGTTATCAAGTGCCTTCAATATGCCAGGCACTGTGCTTGGTACTTCAAGTGACTTTTCTCATTATGTTTTTTCAAATATGCCATGAAACTAATATTATTACTAACATCATCATTTTATAAGTGAAAAAGCTTGTGCTCAGAGAAGCTAAGTAATTTAGAATTGCTCCAAGACCATACCAAGAGAAACTGTATTCATTTGGGAATACAATTCCAATTCTGGAGTATTCCAAATGGAATCCCATGTCTGTCTAACTTCTAATCTCAAGTCATTTCCATGTCATCATATTCCTTTCCTTACTTCTAGGGAATAGCACTGGTTTCATGCTTTCTGATTTTTTTCTTTGTTTGAATTAGCCAAGTATGAAATGCGTTTTTAAATTTCCTTGAACAGAGACCTACAAATGCTCTGGTGTGTCATTCAGAACCCCCTTCAGAGCCAAGGCACTAATTTACCCAGTTGATGGGGGTGTTGGATGCTAATTGCATTGCCCTCTTTTGGAGACTGCTAGTTTGCCCACAGTTATACTCCCTTCCCAGGGTCAGTCTGATCCAATGTTAGTCAGTGTAGATGTGCTCTTTGCCCCAGTTCAGGAAAACTCTGCAGGGCCACCCTAGTCCTAGAGTTCCCTGTGGAATGGGCTAGTCAACAATTGCATCTGCCTCACAGTTCAACTTCTCCCTCTGCCCACTCCTGTTTCCCTCACTCTCTTACAAGTGTTGTTCCCGAAGACACTATCCAGTGAACTTTCTGCATGCAAGTCTCCATCTGAGACTCTGTTTCTCAAACAACTCAGCCATAGATATGACAATGAGAAATCCATGACTACAAATTACTTATCAGAGTAAAAAATTGCAAGCAACATTTTAGTGATGGTTTAAGGAAAGAATGCATGTCTCTCCAAATGCACTCTCTGGCCCAGAAAGTACCATGGATTTTATAACTGGAAACTGGACCTGCTTTGCAGTGTCAGTGGTCAGCCCTTGACCTTCATAACTCCACCTGTTCACTCTGTGACTTGGTCTAGGTCACGTAACTTTTGTAAGCCTCTGTTTTGCATGGAACTCCACCATGGCATCAGGCACATTTTTCAAGCATGCCCTATGGTTAGGGAGGCAGAGCTCTTGGGCGCTGGCCACTCCAAAAAGTCACTCATCTCTTAATTGGATTGTTTATCTAGTGGCAGCCTCCAATTTAAGAAAAAGGAAAACCACTTTTCTCAGTGGTTTTCCTTTCAAGTTTGGACTCAACCCAAGAGGATTTTAAAGAAAACAATTCCCAAATGGAATAAACCACTACTATGCATGCCAGTCAAGAGTTTTAACATATGTGTTTTAAACTAGGACTATACTCAAATAAGAGTAGCCAATGATATAAGTAGGAATCACAAATTATGCCATGTAGCCATTCAGCCATCACACATTCCTTATTAGTCCTGATACCCATAGTTTCCAATATCACACTTCATTGTCACAGTTATGGTGATATTATATTGAAAAATATAAACAATGTATATCTAGAAATGGCACAGAGGTTCACCCTAGAGAAGAGAAACCTCAGGGAAGACATAAGAATTGTAGCTCCCTTTACAGAAAATCAAACACCGCATGTTCTCACTCATGGGTGGGAACTGAACAATGAGAACACTTGGACACAGGGTGGGGAACATCACATACCAGGGTTTGTCGTGGGGTCGGGGGACAGAGGCGGGATAGCATTAGGAGATATACCTAATGTAAATGACGAGTTAACGGGTGCAGCACACCAACATGGCACATGTATACATATGTAACAAACCTGCACGTTGTGCACATGTACCCTAGAACTTAAAGTATAATTTTAAAAAAATAAAAAATAAATAAAAAAAAGAATTGTAGGTGCCTTTATGGGGTTGTTACTCTATGTTACTCTATGCCAGACCTGCATGGGGAGTTGTTGGTCAATCGGTATAAAGTATTAGTTACGTAAGATGGGTAAGTTCTAGTGATCTACTAGATCACTAGTAGTGCTTATAGCTAGCAATAGGTATTGTGTATTTAAAATGTGTTTAGGAGGATAGATCTTATGTTGAGTGATCTTACTACAAAACAAACACAAAGGAACAAAAGGGACTTTTTAGAGGTGATGGGTATGTTTGGCACCTTGGCCTTGGACTGTAACCATGGTCTCATAAGTGTATGCATATGTCTAAACTTATCACATGTGTACATTAAATGTGTACAAATCATACCTCAATAAAACATTCATTTTTTTAAATCTTCAATTCTGCTATTTTTTTTTCTTTAGATAACACCAAATTCCCTGGCCATTTACCATTCAAAAATCCAGAACCATGCAGAACAGGCACTCTTCCTCTCCATTTTATGGATGAGAAAAATAAGGCTTACAGTGTTTTAATACCTTACTCTAGTCCACAGAGCTAGTAAATACCTGAGCCACATTTCAGATCCAGGTTTTTCAGAATTTAAAACCTTTATTTTTATTTTATTCTTATTATCATGTTATCTTCTATGTTTATTTTTCACTATTTTATTGTCAATTTTTTCAACTTTAGCAATTTTTAAGTGTATAGTCACTGTTAACTACAGGTACAATGTCATAGAGCTGATATCTAGAGTTCATTCATCTTGCTTAATTGTAACTTCATACCATTGCTGAGTAACTTCTCATTTCCTCCTTCCCCTTAGCTCCTGACCATCTATAATTCCAGTATTTTATTTTATAAATTCAACTATTTTAGCTATCTCATAAAAATGGAATCATGCAGTATTTGTCTTTCTGTGACTGGCTCATTTCACCTAGCATAATGTCCTCAAGGTTCACCTATGTTATCTATATTGTACAGTTTCCTTACGTTTTAAGGCTGCATAGTATTGTATTGTGTGTAGAGGCCATATTTTCCTTTCTTGCTTGCTTTTTTCTCTTTCTTGCTTGGTTGCTTTCTTGTTTTCTTGCTTTTCTTGCTTTCTTACAGGGTTTCACTCTGTCACCCAGCCTTTACTGAAGTGCCACAATCATGGTTCATAACCTCAGACTCAATCTCTCTTGGGTCAAGTGATCCTCCCACCTCAGCCTCCTGGGTAGCTGAAACTACAGGCACAGGCATGCGCCCCCCACCCCACCTTTTTTTTTTTTTGTAGTGACAAGGGGTTTTAGCATGCTTTGCTCAGGCTAGTCTCGAACTCCTGGGCTCAAGCAATTCACCCCAGCCTCCCAAAGAGATAGGAATATTGGCATGAGCCACCACACCAAGCCCCTGTATTTTCTTAATCCATTCATCTGTCAATGAACATTTAGTGTATTTCCACATCTTGGCTTTTGTGAACAGTGCTGCAATAAACATGGAAGTGCTAATATCTTTCTTCAGTATTCTCATTTCAATTGTTTTGATAAATACACAGAAGTGGGATTGCTTGATCACATGATAGTTTTATTTTTAATGTTTTCAGAAACCTCATACTGTTTTACATAGAAGATGCACATTTCACGTTCCTACCAAGAGTATACAAGGGTTCCAATTTCTCCATGTGCTCACTAACACTTGCTGTCTTTTAAAAAAAAAAATAATAGCTATTCTGACAAGTGTGAGGTGCTATTTCATTACAATTCTGATTTTCATTTCTGTGATGACTAGTGATGCTGATCATTTTTTTTCATACTCCTCTTGGTCATTTGTATGTTTCTTTAGAAAAGTGTCTGTTCGGGTCTACTGCCCTCCTTCTTTTTTTTTTTTTTTTTTTATCACTGCAAATGCATATACTGCCTACATCACGTAAGTCTCTTTACTTTTCTGATGGGAAAATATAGGAAAAGAGACAGGGTTTGATCTGCATGTTCCCATTGAGTAGTCCTCAGTCAAATAAGAAGAAATTACAAGTAATAGAGACTTAAGTGTATTGGGTAGGACCCAGTTCAAACTGACCAAAGTCCGGGGACAATTAGATAGATACTGATGCTCAAACAATACAGGTAGAATGTGTTTATGTTTTTTCTGTTGGCTTCTTTCTCAGGGCTTGACAATGACGGCCACAAGATCATTTGAGCTCACAGCCTATCATTTTAGCAGTCCCAACAGAGACAATAGTTACCCTTTCCTAATTGCTCTAGAAAAATCTCAGGATTGCATCTGAGTAAGTTGGCTTTGATCACATACCCATTTCTGAACCAAGCACTGTATATATTATATACTTTACAATTATTGTCCAGAACTGAGGAATGTACTGATGTTCAAGCTAGAAGTTCAGCTAAAAGGAGCTAAAATCACCTCCTTCTAAATTATGTGAACAGGGACAAGGTAAAGGGAGATTCTCCAAAGAAAAGGTGAACCAAAGAAGAAGGAAGGAGGTTGGGATGGCTGAAATGGCAGATGCTTTCCATGGGAAAGAGATTTTCAAACCTGCAGTGCACATTGTGGAACTCTTATCTCCTCCACTCTTATAACGTGTGTGCACACAAGTCTGACTGCCAACTGCCAGCACTATGCTCCTTTGCCACAAGGCTGAAGTTAGCTCAGCCTGTACAAGTGGCAGATCAGCAATTCCGGCCTGCCACTTGCATGGAAGTTAACTCCTCTCAATAGAAAATTCAGTCAATAATTGTGCTATCTGGTGCATAAATACCCCAGCTCCCTTACCCCTTGTGTTAGCTAATTCTGAGATACATATGCTAGGAATATCATTCTTAAAGTTCTCCAACAGAATTAAGCTTCATTTATCTGAAGCTGTGAATGTAATCAAAATATATCCCATATTGTGGCCGGGACTGGTGGCTCACACCTGTACCCCTAGCACTTTGTGAGGCTGAGACAGAAGGATCACATGAGCTCAGGAGTGCAAGAACAGACTGGGCAACATAGTGAGATCTTGTTTCTAAAAAAAAAAATTAAAATTAAAATTAGCAGGGCATGGTGGTGCCTGTCTGCAGTCTCAGCCACTTGGGTGGCTAAGGTGAGAGGATCACTTGAGCCTAGGAAGTTGAGGCTGTAGTGAGCTGTGATTGTGCCACTGTACTCTACCCTGGGAAGCAGAGCAAGACCCTGTCTCAAAACATATCTGTGCATATCCTGTATTGATTTTCTTCCATTCTCTGTGTCACATCTCCATATCCCTATCTTATATTATGGAATAACCTCCCAAAGAAACTAATTGTGCTTGAATCCTTATCTTAACAGGTAAAAAAAACAATGAAATAGGCTGTTCCATGAAGTAGTGAGTTTCTCAGCAGTAGAAGTTTTCAATAATGAGTGGAAAAATGAATTTGGGGAGACACGAAAAATAAAATAGGTAATTGGATTGCAGGACCTACATTTAGACCATGCAGTCCCTTCTAAGGCTAAGTTGAATTATTACTTGTTTGACTTGTGACAGAGTTGTTCTTGCAGAAAAAGAGATTTATACTCACGCCTTGCATTCTGAAATTTGTGAAAGGAGATAATATAAAAAGTTCTCTGGGGATGGAATATTTTTTAAAGGTTATTTGAAAGTACAAGGTTTAGCCCTTCTGTTACAACGTGTTCTTATAAAAATACTTTTTTTACTACCCTGTGCTTCCTTTGCTTGGGAAGACCTCAAGATTACAAGAGGATGTCATTTCCTTAGCTCTGACTAGTTTTAAATTTTGACACCCACCATCATCTAGGCAGAGAAATAGCTTTCCCAAGATAACCTAAAGTGAGGAACATACATGGCTGCCACATACGTCCAAAAGGAGGTGAGAGTGTGTCATCATCTAAAGTTCTTTGTGTTGGTTTGGACATGTGCCGAGGACACAGAAGTGTAAAGGAAGTGATTTCTCTCAAAATAAGCACATCAATCAAAAAAAGTTACAGAATATAACTATTTTACCTTTTTGATGTGTGAAAGAAAGCCATGTCATATGAAATTTATTCTCCAGTGATGATTTTACTTCTCCAGTGGTAATTTTCTCCAGCTCACTCATAAAAATACTAATAATGAACAAAATTCGTTGAGTGTTAACTACGTATTGGGCACTATGAAAATGACTTAATAGAAATTATGCATTGAATCCTCCCAAGAAATGTAATGGGTCCCATGTAAGCTGTCCACATTTGACTGATAAAGTAACCAAAGCTGAGAGGCTAAAGAGGCTTGAGGCTAAAGAGACTTGCTGAAGTTCACAAAACAGTGAGGTGCAAGTCTCTCTGTCTCCAAAGATATATTAGTTAGTAATTGCTGTGTAACAAATCACTCCAAAATTTAATGCTTAAAATAATAAACATTTATATTGCTCACAAGTCTATAGGTCAGCTGGGAAGTTTTTTCTTGTCTTGGCTGGATTTATTCATGCATCCGCAATCAGCCCTCAGTTGGGTAGGCAGCTGCTGCTATTTGGACTCACCTACATGTTTGGAGGTCAGCTGACAACGGGCAAATCTAGGATGTTCGCAATTGAAATAAGTGGACTTTTCTCTAGCTGGTCTCTCACCCTACAAGTGACTAGCCTAGGCTTGTTTTCATAGCAGTGGTATGGTCTCAAGAGTGTAAGAAAAGATGCATACAGTCTTTTGATGTATAGGCCCCAAACAGACACAGAATTGTTTGTATGACATTATATAGGTTGAAGTAAGTCACATGGCCAGCCCAAATTTGAAAGGCAGGGAAAGAGATCCTGTCTCTTCATGGGAGGAGCTACAAAGTCATGCTGCAAACACACAGGGAGGCATGCAGGATTGCAGTTAATTCACCACGGATGCTTATATTTTGACCACTGTGTCCTTCCTCGCATCCTGGCACCTATCTGGCAAAAAAACACCAGCAGGTGTTCTTCGCCTTGGTTTTGCCTGAATGAACATCTAAGAGAGAGATAGCCCATTAATCGCCAATTTTGAAAGAGACTTTCAGGTCTTGTACTTATCTCCTACCCATGTTAAATCTCCTCTTTCAAACCTCCCACAAACACGCATTCGGCACCTGCCAAGACACTTCCAGTGACGGGGAGCTCAATTTTATTATGTTAAATTGACTTTTGTTTCCTTTTACAGTAAGGGATTTGGAATAGGGCTTTCACCTCTATAGTTGTGCAATTTCTTTTTCAGGCATCCTGTTCCAATGCTCTTCCTTCTATACACTGAAATCTTCCTTCTAGCAATTCCCCATCTCTGCTCTTTTTCTTGCTCCCTGGAGCAGACTAAAACAAATCTGTGGCTTCTCCTATATGACAACTATTTTATATCCAAAGACATTTATCAATTTCTTCATCAATTCTCCAGGTCTTTCCAGATTTAATTATTCAACTGCTCTTCTAATGAGATCAATACACAGGTTGTCAATGTTCTTTCCTTATGTGGTACCCAGTCATCTACATACTCTGAATAAAACAGAACCAAATTGCTTGTTTTTTCTCCTCTACCTCTTCTTCCTTTTGTAATTGCAGTTCATTCTTACTGCATTAAATTGAATTTGGTTTCTCACTCACAGTAAGTAATTTGGAACAGAGCTGAGAGCCCTATTTTTGTACAATTTGTTTTTGAACCAAAGGAGAGGTATCATCTGCCTTTCTCCTTTTATTATTTCCTCTGTGAGTTCATACTTTCTTTCTAGTCAGTTGCTGTAAACGTTGATGCTTTTATTTAGACTGTTTATTCATCACTCAATGGTCCTCTACTGAGATACTCTTCAGCACCTTGGTTTGTGATAGCTGCTTGGGACACAAAACTGGGTAAACCCCAGCACTGGTCCTTAAAGAATTTTCAGGCTCCTGGCGAGGCCGTGGTTTAAAGCAGTCTCTTTCAGGTAACCTCAGGCTATTTTAGAAGCATGCTTATTTTTCAGGGTTTCTCCTATACCCTTCTTCAATATCTCAAGAGGACGCTTGAGAAAGAAGACTGTGCGGCCCTGCGGTGTCAGGGGAGCATTGTCTGGTTCGCACGCTGTCTTCTGCTGCGAACTTCCTCAGCATGTTGACGCTCTTGTTGGGTCCGGATGTCAAGGACGTAGATGCTCTTATTGTCATCCTCCATAATGACCTCAGATGTTTCTGTGGCCTCCAGTCTTGAGGTCCACATTCTGAATGTGCCCTCATGTTGCCTCCCGGATTCCTCCAAGTTCAGGATTTCCATGTCCCCTGAGGGCCAGTGGCAATAATGCACTGTGGCTCTCTCTCCAGTAGGCAGTCACATGTGAGAGAGAGCCTGAGCCACCCCTTGGCTTCCCTATGACTTTCTCACTACATTGGATTGTAATTCCATGCTGACTCTGGAACTTCTTTGAGGGGCTTGCAGACTCCCTAGGCTTTTTCCAGGGATTCAAGGATTCCAGTTCTGTTTTACTTACTTTCTCCTAAATGAGATTAGGTCTCTATACCATCCAGCTTGACATTTTACACCAGGGGGTGAGCTGGAACTCCAATAGTCATGTTGTGCATCTTGAATAGTCATTCTATTCTTCTATCCTTAACACTCAAGCTCCTCCCAAGCACTCTGGTGGCTTTCAGAGTCATCATTTTCCTGCTGTGAGAACTTCCCTGCATCAATCAGTTCTCACAATTTCTATAACCTGCTCTGTAAGTGCCTTCAAGTTCTGCCTCAATGAAAGTCACAAGACATTTTTTGTTTGTTTTGTTTTTTCTCTGTCAACAAAACCAGCCATCTGCACATCAAAAGCATTTGCCTTCATACCATTGTCTCACTGTATTCTTAGAACGGTGTTCCAGAAATCGAAGCAACAGAGTCCCTGTTTTCAGACTGGTTCTTCTCTTAAACAAAGGAAAAAAATGGTCATTAATTGTATAGGGGCAGAAAGAAAAGGGACAAGGACTTCGGGAACTAGAGGTTCTGTCTACACGGGGATTCATGATACTATTTTCTCAATGATAGATCTGGAGGTTTGATTTACTATGAAAAAAAACCACACACTTTTAAATGTTAATTCCTGTTAAAGAAATTTGGCATGCCAAGTAATAAACAAAGAATTCAGGAACCAGAGTGGTGAGAATGATGTGATTTGAGTGAAGATTTTCTAAAAGCTTAATGGGATTTCTTCACTTTCTCTTATTTTCTGTATCATCTAAAATCTAATAACCGAAGGACAGTTGACCTTCTGTTATTAGAGCTCTAATCCAGTCACAAAAAGAGAAAAAATTAGAGAGAGAAAAGAAGAGAAAAAGGGAAGGAAAGAAAAGAGAAAGCGAAAGGAGGGGAAGAAAGGGAAGGGAGAGGAGGGGAGAGAAGGGAAGGGAGGGAGAGGAGAGGGAAGGGGAGGGGTGAGATGGTGAGGTGTGGAGGAGAATTTAAATATTAAATTTGAACTCAATTGAACATGGACACAAACAATGGTCACCAAGTCCCAGAACAGGTTCTGTGAGCCCCTTGAGGCGTTCATCCAGCGCTGTTTCAGAGAAATCCCTATTTCAATCTATTCCTATACGTTAGTTATTGAAAAACAATAGAGAATCGCAAAAAACAAGTTGACCTTTTGTGTTCCTTGAGCCCAGTTGCAGAGGGCCATCATGACTGGGCCTTACACCAAATAACTTGTTACAAAAAGAGCTAGGGTCCCAGACTGCACCAAGGCTTCATGAGACTGCTCCTCGTCTGTGCACAGATGAGTGGCCAACTCTGGAGCCCAGGTTGTTGTTTCCCAGTCTGGTGGTGAATCCTTCATAATCTGGTGAGTATAAATATATATATCTTTCCCTTCTCCCCTTTTCATTGCAATTTGCTTATTATATTATTTGCTTATTATATCAATTTGCTTATTACATTGATTTGCTTATTATATCATTTGCTTATTATATCTGCGTTGCCATTTACGTGGGATAAAGGTTGTTTACCCCTCAAGGTATTGTGTATGTGTGTATGTGTCTTTTCTTTTCCCCTTGCACGTTTCCTGCACAGAACAGGAGGAATGGAAAAAAAGAGGGGAGGGGATGGGAGGAAAGGGGAGGGGAGGGGAAAAGATAAAATCAAAATGGACCAATGACCAGTGTCGGGAACACTAAGCCCCAAATTAAGTCTTAAAATGACTGAATATTCTGAGATAAAAGTGACACAGACCCATCCCCATCCCAAAAGCATAAAGGACAAGATAAGTGACAGACAGAAAAGAAAGTAGAGACTGTGGCATGGAATTCCTTAATTTCTAAGATTGCTCATTGTTCTGTTGGAAACAGGGGGTTATGTAAGTGTTTAAGACAGAGCCAGTGCACAAGTGAGTGGTAGAGAGAGTGATGAAGCATCTCCTATTTTGAATGAGATCTTCTGTCTCTTCTCATACATATCCCAATCCACAACAGGGAAAAAGTAATACATAGATTCATTCATTCAGTGACTCAGCAAATAGTATGTGCCATGCATTTTCCCAAACATTAAGAATACAATTGGGAGCAAAGCAGACAAATGTCCCTTGCCCTGATGGGAGAATGCAGGCATTAAATAAAATAATTAGATCAAAATATAATATACTAGGTGATAAGAATTGTCATGGGAATAAGTAAAGCAGGTAAAAAGGAATGAAGGCCCTCTGTGAAGGAGGATACTGTTTAAAACAAGGTGAAGGCAGGCATCTCAAAACAGTTGCATTTCAACAATGGCCGGAAGGAAGTGAAGGGCACCTGAGGGAAACATGTTCCAAGCAGGGGAATCATCAAGCATAAAGATCCTGAGGCAAGGCTTGCGGACTTGTTTCAAGGATAGCAAAAAAGGCCAATATGGATGGACCACAACAGGGAGGAGATAAAACTGCAGGTAAAATTGGAGCCATAATGGGAGCTGGCCATTTTAAGAATTTAGACTTTTATCATGAGTAAAAGGAAAAGAACTGAAGGAGCTGGGTGTGGCATTTATAGAATGTACACTTATAAAGTCATCACTTAGCTGCTGTGTTAGAAGTAAACTATAAGTGAGCCAAAGGCACAAGCAGAGAGTTCAGGTATCACGCTGTCTTAAAAACAAGCAAACAAACAACAACAACAACAACAAAAAACAGAGATGGTGGTGGCATGGACCAGGGTGGCATTCTAGATGGTGAGTGATAGGTGGATCCTAGATAGATTTTGAATACAGAGCCAGTAGGATTTGGGAATGAATTAGATGTGAAATGTGAGCAAAAGGAGGAGTTAGGCACTTTTGTTCTAATTGAAGGATGGAGTTGCTATTTTTTGAGGTCAAGACTGCAGAAGGAGCAAGTTGGGGAGGAAGGAATTTGGGAGTTTGTTTTGGGTAAACTTTTTAAGACATTCAAGTGTAGACGTCAAATGAGTAGTTGTGTATGCGGTTCTGTTGCATTCACAGGGGAGACACAGATTTGGCAATGAATTTGGGAGTCATCAGTGTATAGATGGTATCAAGGCTGTAAGACTATATGGGAGTGAGTGTAGACAGAGAAAAGTGATGTTTAAGAACTGAATCCTAGAGTACACCAAAGTGTATTGTTTGGGAAGTTGAGAAGCAAACAGGAGAGGTGATTGAGATGGAGCAGCCTGTAGGGAATATAAGAATGGTATCCTGGAAGAAATGAGAAAATATTTTCAATGCAGAAGGAGCTGTCACTAGGTCCAATGTTGCCAGTAGGTCAATTAAAAATAGGAATGAGATCCGCAATATGCGGGCCTTTGGAGACATTAGCAAGAGACATTTTTATAAAGAGGGAAGAACATAAGGCTAAATAGAGTGAGTTCCAGAGAGAAAGGGAAAAAGATTTAAGAGATAATGAGAAAGAGCATCTCTTTGGAGAAGTTTTGCTAAGAAGGGGAGCAGGAAAATGTGGTATCAAGGAAAGGAGTTTTAAAGACGGGAGGAATTATACACAGGCTTCATTTGCAAATAAAAAACATTGATATGGGAGATAAAGGGTGCTTTCTGAAGCACCATCCTTGAGCTGGTAAGAGGGAATGGGTTCTGGTACAAAAATGCAGAGACTGGCCTTGCACACAAACATGGATTGTTAATTCACACTAACTGAGAGAGAGGTGAGTATATAGGGCAGATACAGGCAAGGTAGACGTGGAGGGGGTATTGGGAGAAAATTGCCTTCTGCTGCCTTCTCTTCTCCCAGTGAAATAGGAAACAAGATCCAGACACTATAGGTCACTGTGCAGTCACATTTTTTGGATTCAAGGTCCTAGAATGAGTGAGTTGGAAAGATAGAGTGTGGTGGTTAAGAAAGTGAAATACTTGAAACCAAGATTACAGGGAGTGGCAGTGATTTTAATGCCCAGACCTAGAAAGAAGAGAGAAGAGGTAAAAGAGTTAAGGTTAAGTTACTGGGAAGATTATCTTGACTGCTAGTGAAGTCATCAGTTTATGATATGAACAGTGTGATTATGACTATGAGAACAGGTCAGAAGTTAAAAACTTCAAAGAATAAGGGGGAATTCTCTGAATCAGGAGTTTGTAGATGCCTGCAATAAAGAGGGGCAACTGATGGTATAGATGGATGACATAAACTTCAAAGCGAGTTTTCAGAGAGCGGGCAGGGAGAAGCATCTGGAGGCTGGAATGAGGAAATAAGAGGACACCTAGTCAACCTCCAGGCTAGTTACAGAAGGAAACAGAAAAAAAAAGTGACAAATTAGAAGGACTTTATGAGGAGGCAGGGATCCCAGGAGTATCTGAGTTTCCATTAGAGCAAAAATGCAAAACGGGATTTATAAAGAAACTGCACAGGCTATAAGGCATTTTGCTGATGACTGATCTGGAATTGTACAAGGGAGGGTATGGGAATTAGAAAGAGGTGAAGATGGGGTCAGATTAGGTGGTACACAGAGCGGTACTGGGGAAGTATATGGGAGCTAAAGGATGAGCTGTGTGTCTTGGGCTTTCGTAGTATTTTATGGATGTGGAGATCAAGGGAGGATCTTCTGTAAGACACCAGTGGTGAGATTGTGAATGTCAGGGGAGGTAGGGTGTGGGGTCTTTCTTGGAGCACCCAGGGCTCTGAGGCACTCTCTTCTCCCTCCTGCCAATGGCAGTATGGAAAGCAAGGAAGAAATAGTGTTACTATAAACAATTAAGCCTGAGCCCCCTCCTCATTCTAACCAATGTTTTTGCTTTCTTCATTCATTAAATAAATACCTTTTCGGGGCCTCATAAACCTGAATACTAGAATATAATAGGAAAATGTCAGTTTCTTCTCTCATGTAGCCTTCAGAGTATTGGGAAAAAACTCCATTCCAAAGCCCAAGACTTATTCATTATTCTATACCACCTCCTCAGGGGATGCTTAATTATCTAAATCTGAGTATCTATGACCTCAGAGAAGGGATCTGGACTGGAAATACAAACTTGAGCCATAATCAATTACCATATGGCCTAAGGAAAGAGTCTACACTCAGAAGAGAAGGACTTTCAAGAGTCTTAAAAATTAGGGGTAATTGGAGTGGTTCCAGAAAATTAAATATTGAGAAACGTTTTTTTTGTTTTGTTTTGTTTCGTTTTGTTTGTTTTTGGTTTTTTTTTTTTTTTTTTTTTTTTTTGAGAAGGAGTCATGCTGTGTTGCCAAGCTGGAGTGCAGTGGCCCGATCTTGGCTCACTGCAACCTCCACCTCCCAAGTTCTAGTGATTCTCCTGCCTCAGCCTCCTGAATAGCTGGGATTACAAGCCACCATGCTCAGCTAATTTTTTTTTTTTTTTTTGTATTTTTAGCAGAGATGGGGTTTCACCATGTTGAGAAACGTTTGCTTTTTAAAAAGGGAGTGTGTTAATTTTCCAGAGGTGGCATAACAAAGGACCACAAAGTGGTGGCTTATCCCATTCATCCTCTCACAGTTCAGGAGGCTCGAAGTCTGAAATCAAGGTGTCAGCAGAATGAGTTCCTTTGGAGAGCTCTCAGGCAGAG
Source organism: Theropithecus gelada (assembly GCF_003255815.1). Classification (NCBI taxonomy): domain Eukaryota; kingdom Metazoa; phylum Chordata; class Mammalia; order Primates; family Cercopithecidae; genus Theropithecus; species Theropithecus gelada. Next base: position 129,545,976 of record NC_037676.1, read on the forward strand.
CCTGTTTCCTGTTTCTCTCCTAGCTTCTGGAGGTGCCCGCAATCCTTTGATTTCCTTGGCTTATAGATGCATCACTCCAATCTCTGCCACTATCTTCACATGACATTCTTCCCTATGTCTCTGCGTCTTCAAATTTTCCTCCCTTTATAAGGACACCAGGCATTGGATTTAGGGCCCAACCTATCCCAATATAACGTCATTTTAAACTGATTACATCTGCAAAACCATATTTCTTTTTTTGGATGACGTCTGGCTCTGTCACCCAGGCTGGAGTGCAGTGGCACAATCTCGGCTCCCTGTAACCTCCATCTCCCGGGTTCAAGCGATTCTCCTGCCTCAGCCTCCCGAGTAGCTAGGATGACAGGCATGTGCCAACACACCCAGCTAATTTTTGTATTTTTAGTAGAGACAGGGTTTTGCCATGTTGTTCAGGTGGGTCTCAAACTCCTGACCTCAGGTGATCTGCCTGCCTCAGCTTCCCAAAATGCTGGGATTACAGGCGTGAGCCATCGCACCCAGCCTGCAAAGACCATATTTCTCAATAAGGTCACATTCCCAGGCTCTGGGTGGACATGAATTTTGAGGTGGCACTATAGGACCCACTACAGGAGAAAGAGATAAAATTATAACAAAACCATGTGTCATTCCATGTTGATCATGTGCCAGTAACTTCCAGGATTTTCTTTTTTTCTTTTTTTTTTTTTTTAATCATTTAATTTGAGCTCATCAGAAAAAGTTCATTTTCTTCCTGTTGGGAATGTTTTTGATCTACACGTAAAGTCACTTGGTCATGTCTCTTGCCGGGTGATCGTTTTCTCTAGGTCAGTGGTCATCATCATTAAAACGGATGTTGACTCCAACCTTCAGGGTTTCTGATTTAGTGGTTCAAGGATGCGGCCCCAACATTTGCAGTTTTAAAAAAGTTCCCAGATGATATTGGTGTTGATGTTGTTCATCCCAGACAACACTTTTCACTCCCAGAAATCTAATTTCTCCGACTCTGTACTTAGAGAAAAGAGTTCCTAGTTATGTCAGTCATTGATGTCTCTATTTCCTGTGTGTGGTTGATGAATAGGTACGTGGAAAGAACCCTGTATGGGGGACTGTTGTGCTGAGGTCTTTATCATAATACTGATAATTATTCTTTGTATCCCATTACAAGTTGCAAGGTACCTTCCCATACTCTATTTAATGTAACTTTTCAACCAGTGATAAGTTGGTTACTGTTGCTCCATTTTACCCAGGAAACTAGTTCAGAGATGTACTGTACCTTGAGACATATCACTGGGAGCTGATGGTAGAAGCTGTGTGGCAAATTTTCACCTTTTTATTCTAGAGCCAGTGTAATCTGCCACCCAGCAGCTATTTTATAGCTTTTGAACCTAAATTTTGATGAGAACTATCTGGGTGGTACTCTGCAAATCACTGCAAATTAAGACAACACACAGGTTTGTTTCATATTGTATTTGTGCTGCCATCTGCATCATCGAGGTGGTGACGGTGCTGTTTTCCCTCGCTCTTGCTTTGTAATCTTAGTAAAGGGCTTGTCAGCCCAGTTCATCAGAGTTCTTTGCTCCCTGTTCCCTCTGATTGTCCAAATGGCAAGTTTTGTATATGCTAAGGTTCACTTCCTAACACGAATTCTCTGAGGTTCATGGTAAATGACGCTTTCTTCTCAGGAGCCAGAGAAATAAACATAATGTGGGTTGTGTCCTGTGCAGGTTGCTTCAACCTTTCTCCTCCATACTTTCTCTCTGCAGCATCACACATCTGACGAGTGGGAAAGCTGAGATTTGAACCTGTGCTGTCTGTTTCAGAGCCTGCCTCTAACAACTTCACACGGCCCTGCTCACTGCCCTCAACAGCACTTCCTGTTCTATCAGAATCTTGCTGAACTCCAATCTGACATTACGGCTGCTGAAGCAATTCACCCCACACATTTGCATCTTCACTGTGTTCCACCCAGGCTGACTGTTCCTGGCGGAGGAGTTTCCAGCTCGTCTCCCATGCGTGCTGTGCTCACCTATGGTTCCTGTCCTCATGCAGGTGACAGGTGTCTGAGTAGCTAAAAACACAAGCTTTGGACCCACGCAACTCCAAATATGACGCACCACTTTTTCTTCTTACTGTAGAACCTTGAGTAAGTCACTGATTTTCAGAACCACTGTTTCTTTATCTGTAAAATGGGTACAAGAATATCAAGTTTGCATAGTCACTGTGAGAATTAAACGGATAATTTATGCGGCAAGTAGCAGCTCAATCATTGGAGCTTTTATTATTTGTGTCATGTTATTGCCTCTGCCTGGAGCCCCTAATCTACTCCTTTCTGCCTAAGTGTTCTTCAGTGTTCCTCTCACTCTTCTCACATATGAAAATACCCTGACCAGTCCTGCCATGATCGCAATGATGTGTTTAATTCTCTGGGAGCCTTAGTGTATTGTACAGCAAATGACCTCCTAATGTCATTTCCAGCCTAATGTGCCTCTTTCACACAATAAATGACTATTTGAAGCCCCTAATTCCTCATTTAACAACAGTAATAGCCACCATTTACAGCCCTTAAAATTTGCCAAAAAAATTGCACATAAAGTTGTGATAAACACCATTGCCCTGTATGGAAGGAACTACTATAATTTCCCTTTAGAGAAGAGAAAACTGAAGCTCAGTGAGTTTTAGTAGAATCCTAGTAGATCAAAGTTGAAAGAAATCCTAAAATCTATTCTGTTTCATTAGGCCCACACTTGAAATTCTCCTGCAACTCCAGTTCTTCTGTGACAAGCGCTCACTATCTCTGAGACTAATCTCACTTTCTCTCTCTCCTTCTCTGTCTCTCTTTTGACCAGGCTGGTCTTGAACTCTTGAACTCTTGCCCTCAAGCAATCCTCCATTCTCAGTTTTGCAAAGCATTGGGATTACAGGCATGAGCCACTGCAACCAGCCCAAGCTTGATATTTTTATATCCGTCTTACAGATGTAAAAAATGGTGGTTCAGAGAAGTCAGTGTCTTGCTCAAGATGACACAGGAAGGAAAGGAATGGGGAGTCATACCTAGAGTTGCCTGGATCCAAAGCTTGTGTTATTAACTACACACACACACACACACACACACACTCATCATCATCATCATCATCGTCATCATCATCATCATCAGTCTCCTTATGGAGGCTGCAACTTTCTTAGCCACTTTTAGTTCTCATCAGTCCCAAGCCCTTCAACCAGAACAGAAAGCTGAAAGGCCCTGATTCCTCCCTTCTTTTCTATCTGCCAGCAGCACCAAACAAACCCTGCACATAGGTATGCATAGCCGTCCCTCGGTATCTGTGGGGAATTGGTGGCAGAACTCCCCCATGAATACCAAAATTCACAGATGCTTAAGTCTCTTATATAACATGGTGCAGTGTTTGCATATAACCTACGCACATCCTTCTGTATACTTCAAATCATCTCTTGATTATTTATAATACCTAACACAATGTAAATGCTATGTTAATGGTTGTTATACTGTATTGTTTAGAGAATAATGACAAGAAAAGGAAGTCTGTGCATATTCAGTACAAATGCAACCACCATTTTTTCCTCAAATATTTTGACTGTGGCTGGTTGGATTCGTGAATGTGGAACCCACAGATAAGGAGGACCCACTGTATTTTGCTCACCTAGCTTTCCTTCTCCTCCCTCCTTGCTGCTTAGAGGCAGTCTTTCTTCTCTCTTTATCCTCCAGGGCTAGGTGAGGAGCTCACATGCTGAGTCATCATGCTGGGGTGCAACTCTCTTTGCATGTCTATCTCTTTCCCCCAAATTAGGAGCCTCTTGAGAACAGGACCTGGGGCTTTGCTCTTTAGCTTATCTGCATGGATCCAGTATAGTCCCTGCATACAGCTGGCCCTCAGGATTTATTGAATAAGTGATTGCTTCCTGAATTAGTATAAGAATGCCAGCCAGGCAAGGTGGCTTATGCCTGTAATCCCAGCACTTTAGGAGGCCAAGGAGGGCGGATCACGATGTCAAGAGTTCGAGATCGGCCTGGCCAATATGGTGAAACCCCGTCTCTGCTAAGAATACAAAAACAAGCCAGGCGTGGTGGCATGTGCCTATAGTCTCAGCTACTAGGGAGGCTGAGGCAGGAGAATTGCTTGAACCCAGGAGGCAGAGGTTGCAGTGAGCTGAGATTGCGCCACTGCACTCCAGCCAGGGCAACAGAGCAAGACCCCGTCTCGAAAACAAGCAAACAAAATAAAAAGAATGCCAAGCACCCAGGTGACACTGCATCACTGCTTGCTGACTTGGTCTTAGTAAATATTGGCAGTTCTGGGGCTCCTGGTGAATGTCCTGACAGAGGTGGCTTGGCTTGAATTGAAATCTGGGAGTGCTACATGAAGGCACTGTGAAGCAACTTATGCTAACCCTGACTCTCTTAATGGCATCTCACTGATGCCACTTTTCTTGCTTTCATTCACAATCTTGAGCTTCTCTGGGGCCAGGGGGAAAATTGCCTTCAGGATTGAAATGAATAGGGTGCCGGCAAACCTCACCTCTGGATTGTTGTGGTTGTGAAGTCCCTACAAGTCAAGCTATTTTGCCAGGAAGTTTCCGTTAATTTACATGGCTTTCCAGTAAGGTGCAAACAAATATCTAAGGCTTATCACTTCCAGACATCACCCTTCTCTTCCAATCATCCTTTGGAACATCCTATTTTGAGCGTCTTCTTCCTTTCCATCCCTGCTGCTCTCCTCCACCCCCGCTGGGAGTTGCCTCTGTGATGCCTTAATAAGTTCACATCTTGCAACACATCAGACCAGATCTACCCTGCTTCCAGCCAGCTTCACTAGCTATCGTCTTCGCTGGACTTCAAAACTCCTTCTTACCCATGTTCAGGTTGGTAAACCTGGTGCAGTTCTCTCGGGCTTCAGGGTGAGGAAAATAACACTTGCTTTATTTTCATTTCCATCCCAGTCACTGGGGCAGCCATGCTTGGTGACAAGCCTCTGATTATGAGGCTGCAGGATGGCACAGTCAGCAATGACTAATCCTAACACAGTAGTCAATGTTAGTTAAGCTGCAGGGTAAAAGGCAAAAAGGAAACAGGAGCATCAGCAATTGCATGGTTGGAAATAAAATGCTATCCGGGACAACAGAATAAATCAAAAGATGTTAATTCACCACTACTCAATAAAGAGGACCTGAGGGAAATATAAACAGTGAAGAAGACAGGAAGTCCGCTCTTGCTGTGCTTATGGGCTGGTTGGGCACTGGACTCACCCAGTGTGAGCCTTAAGAAGGAACTTACCTCCCCAGGCTTGCTGTTAAAATAGGAGTCTGATGGCAGTACTGGTATCCGGCCTTTTTAGTACGAGGAATGTCTCTTTTGTTGCTTTTGCCCAAGGATCCAATGTTTGGAAAGAATCTGATTCAAAAATAAATGATAACCGCTTTCATGAGTCCTTAATTCCTTGTCTCAGTTTTCTATTGATCAAAGATATGTAAGTCACAAATAAAAACTTCTGATCAACAGGAATCAAAAAGTAAATCCAACTTGAAGCACAGTTTATTTAACACTTTTGATAGTTTATAAAGTATTAACAAATTAAACTGGGTGTGGTGGCTCACCCCTGTAATCCCAGCACTTTGGGAGGACGAGGTGGGTGGATCATTTGGGGTCAGGAGTTCGAGACCAGCCTGGCCAACATGGTGAAACCCCATCTCTATTAAAAATATAAAAATTAGCAGGGTGTGGTGGCGCAGGCCTGTAATGCCAGCTTCTTGGGAGGCTGAGGCAGGAGAACCGCTTGAACCTGGAACGTGGAGGCTGCAGGGAGTGGGGATGGTACCACTATACTCCAGTCTAGTTGACAAAGCCAGACTCTGTCTCAAAACAAAAACAAAAACAAACACAAACACAAACCAGTATTAACAAATTAATGTGTTATTTCCTTGGGCTTTAAAAAATACTGGGAACTGCTCATGACCTTACTTCTCCCAACTCCACAGTACCTTTGCTTTAGTTCTCAAAGTGTGATATGAAGGAGGAGTGATGGTCTGTGCATTTGTTCAGATATTCAAGCTGTCCCTTTGCTTCTTATGTGCAAGTGAGTTTCAGTTCCATGGACTTGAGTTTTTGCACTACTTTATGTTAACCTATTATGAGAATTCTTTGAGGGTTACTAAAATTGGGTTATTTATAAAAATAATTCCTGTCTGTTACCAGCAATTACTGAGGTCTCTAATTCAGGACTGTCCTGAGTGTTGGATGTCACATATGTTAAAATATTGCAAAGCTCCTACTGCAAATGGCTCATGTAACCAACATTATTAGAGAGTATTTCCTGTTTAGAAATTTATTTTTAAAATTTAAATTTAAATTTAAAAGTTAAAATTATTTTACCACTTTAAAAAGTCTTTCTAGCATAGATTATACCCTTAAACAGAGGATGTGAACCTATTTACCTTTACTAATGGCCATTATTAAATTCACTTTTACTCTGTTTCTTGCACAGAGAGAGGCAGAGCTTCTGAAAGCCTGGTGTACTGGGATCCAGCATATCTTTAATTGGCAATTATATTTCCCCTTTTCCCCAAAACCTGTTTGAAATAGGCTTCGGTCATTCACTACCTGAAAAAGTTATTGATGCTATTCTCACAGGGTATCAGTGCAGTACAAATTACACCTGAAGGTATTAGGTTAAATAAAACAGCATCGGAAATCTCTTAACACAAAGTTGATCCTCAGTAAATTAGTTGGTAGACACATTCTTCCGGACAGATAGTGAATTCAATTTTCTACACATGCCTCTATTTGGCCTGAAGAAAATAAAATCTTGCTTTACTTTTCTTACTCTTTTCTTTTTTGTGTGAGATAGGGTCTTGCTTGCTCTGCTGCCCAGACTGGAGTGCAGTGGTACAATCACAGCTCACTGTAGCCTCAAACCCTTGGGTTTTAAGTGTTTCTCCCTCTGCATTCCTCCTGAGTTCTAGGACTACTGGCACACACCACCATCTCTGGCTAACTTTAATTTTTTTTTTTTTTTTGTAGAGATGGGAGTCTCACTACATTGCCAAGGCTGGCCTTGAACACCTGGGCTCAAGCAGTGCTCTCATCTTGACCTCTCAAAGTGCTGGGATTACAGATGTGAGCTACCATGCCCCACCTACGCTATATTTTTAAAGAGCACTTCAGAGTCTTCTAAATACTCCCCCAGCTAATATTTTACCTCATCTACAGACACCTCTCTACCTCTTTCAGCTATTTCATAGACTGTTGACCATGTAGCCAAGCAGAGTGGATGGAGTTTGAGAAGAGATGTATTCATAAGGAGAGGGATTTCATTCCAAAGGCAAAAAGATCTATTAAAAAATATTTCTTGAACACCTTCTATGATAGGCCCTCGGACTATAGTAGTGAATGAGACAGGCAAAACCATTGGCTTCACAGACAGGAAAATGCACAGAGCAAGCGAGGCAGGTTTATTCCACTCAGGGCTAGAGATAGTGGCAGGTAATTGCCTTTAATCTCCTTTGTCTATCTCAAATGAAAACATCAAAATCTGATGAAAGTAAAAGAGATAAATTTGGGACAAAAACCTTAAAGTCACTACTTAGCCTGCATTAGACTTGGGTCATATAGTTTACTCAACCTTTCCAAGCCTCTTACCTTCCAGGGTTGCTGGGAAGATCCAGGAAGGTGATGTGTATTATGCAATGTACCTGGTACTCCCAAGTGCTCAGTGAGGGAAAGGATTCTAAATAAAGGAGGACTGAAGGAGTTCACTGGCTTTTCTCAGAAATGTCTATTTCATACCACACAAGCAGTGCCAAGGAGCTATATAGAAATATATATATATATATATGTATAACTCATTCATAATTTCAACACCTCCTAAAAATACGGCTTCCATCTGCCTATGTCCTTTCTCCCTGTGACCACAAACACACATGACATTTGAGCTTTAATCGGGGTAGAGTTACCATTTCTAAATTTATCATTTTCTTCTCTGAATATAGCATGAAAACAGTCCATGTTTACACACCACATTTGTTATAGCTGTAACACGTTATTTAGACACTATTTTTAAGAGCACACTTATATGCATCCAGTTTTCAGCAGTATGAATAGCGTGGCCGAGTACATCCTTATGCAGAAAAGGTGACACTTCTTTCCCTGTAAATCCTTAGAATAGGCCCTTGGGATTGTAGACTTAAATTGTATTAACGTCTCTCCACGATGTGATTATAAAGTACTTTTTCGATTATCAAAGTCCTTTGGAGAATTTAGGGAAATTGAAGGAATGGGGCTTCTCTGGCGTGTGAAGTGGTTATGTGGAGAGAGAACAAGGATTTCGTGTGGAATGAGATGTTTATAGGAAGGGAGCATTGGGAATCACTGCGTGAAGCGGTTGTAGGGGAGATTACTGGGGATTAGGAAGGAGTAAGAAGTGACTGTTGGTCGGAGGATTGGAGTTCATCACGGCGTGTGAAGGATGTGTGGTATTTGAGGATCGGTGTTACTCTGGCATGTGATTGGGCTGTGGACACGAGAGGATTAGGGTTTGCTGTGGAGTGTAGTCATTTAGGGAGCATGGATAGGGGTTTATTGTGGAGTGGCTTGTAGGGGTGGAAGAACTGCAAATAACTAAGGGCTTAAAAGTGGATGCTGGCTTACAGAATGAGGATTTACTCTGGAATGAGAAAGGGACTATGAAGGTGAGTGGGGTGGGGTTTACCTGGGAATGTGAATTGTTTGTAGAGAGGAAGGATTGGGGGTTCACGTGAACTGTAAAAGGGCTGGGAGAGGGGAGAATTGGCGTCCGCTGTGGAGTCTGAAGCATTTGGGGGAGGAAGGACTGAAAATGACTGGGGAGTGTGAAACGGCTTGAGGATGGGGGTCCTGCGGAGTAAGAAGCGGGTGTGAGGGTAGGCGAACTGCAGTTTATCAAGGCGCATGAAGCCGTGTGGGAGAGGAGGTGTGAGGTTTCCTGCGGAGTGTGCAGCATGTGTAGAGTAGAAAGATTGGTGATTAACGCGAAGGTAAAAGAGCCACGGCTGTCCTGTGGCGTCTAAGGGATCTGAGGCTTGGTGAATTGGTGTGTATTGTGGCATGTGAGGTGGCTGTTGAGAGGGATGAGTAGTACTTGATTTTGAAATAACCTGGTTTTGTGGAGAGATGACTGAAGCTTTCCATGGGCGTGAAGCAGGTGGTTGTGGGGGAAGAACTGGTACCTTCCATGGAGTGTGAAGTGCAGTGGAGGTGGGAGGGCTTTCCTGTTGGGGCGTGAGGTGGTTATTGGATGGGGGATTGGAGATTGCGGTAGAGCAGTAAGGGGCTCTGTGGTGGGAGGGTTGGGTTTGCTCTAGAAGGTCAGGGTTTCTGGTGAGGGAGGATTTGGGTTTAGTGTGATGTGTGAAGCAGTTGTTGGAGGGAGGACTGGATTCTTCTTGGAACATGAGTTGGTGTGGGCAGGGATCACTGAAGATGGCTAGCAAGTGTGAAGGGCTGTAGGCGTGAG